>NW_028119765.1:0-81812 GCF_965119305.1 Pelophylax lessonae
CAGCTTTTTAAGACCCTAAAAGACAAAAATACAGTCATTTTGACGAAAAAAGCCCAAATAAAGTTATCTTGTCTAAAACCAGCGTTTTAAGGCTCTAAAAGACAAAAATACAGTAATTTTGACAAAATTTTTTTTTCAGACCTTTGTCGACCCAAAGGAAAAGCCAAAAGCCTACAGCACCTGGTATTCCCAGGGTCTACCATCCAGGTACTAACCAGGCCCGACCCTGCTTAGCTTCTGAGATCAGACGAGATTGGGTGCATTCAGGGTGATGTGGCCGTTGGCGATCGCCACTGCCACCCTCGACGCCTTTGAACTTGGCCATGGCAAGATAGCACCTCAGGAGAAACAAAAAGAAAGCCAACGAATAAAGGAAAAGCCAAAAGCCTACAGCACCTGGTATTCCCAGGTGGTCTCCCATCTGGGTACTAACCCCAGGCCCGACCCTGCTTAGCTTCTGAGATCAGACGAGATCGGGCGAGTACAGGGTGATGTGACTGTTGGCGATCACCACTGCCACCCTCGACCCCTTTGAACTTGGCCATGGCAAGATGGCACCTCAGGAGAAACAAAAAGAAAGCCAACGAATAAAGGAAAAGCCAAAAGCCTACAGCACCTGGTATTCCCAGGTGGTCTGCCATTCAGGTACTAACCAGGCCCAACCCTGCTTAGCTTCTGAGATCAGACAAGATCGGGCACGTTCAGGGTGATGTGGCCGCAGGCGATCACCATGGCCAAGTTCCACCAAGTTCCACCAAATTCAAAGGGGTCGAGGGTGGCAGTGGTGATCGTCTATGGCCACATCACCCTGAACATGCCCGATCTTGTCTGATCTTGGAAGCTAAGCAGGGTCAGGCCGGGTTAGTACCTGGATGGGAGACCACCTGTGTAGCAGAGGAGTAGTTTAATCTCCATTGGCTCAGCTGGTAGACAGGGAAACAGGTAATAATCCAACTAGGCAGGTACAGCTTGCAACAATCCAGGTAGCGTTGTACAATCCTACCCTGCTAAGAAGTAGAAGACACATAAGCTGGGAGACAACTCAGAATGCCTTGTTTATTGAAAACACAAGAGATCTACACTCTGCCAAAACCCCCTCCCTCTTCGAGTCATTCCACACAAACACACATCCCATAAAATGTTTGCAAGGCAGACAGGAACAATAGGACAATGGAATGCAGGTATTCACAATAACAAACCCCCCCTCCCCCACTAGCAGGGGTCTATGAAACACTGCTGCCATATTCTAGCAATCTGCAATATATCTTTATATATTTCCTCAGGGACACTGTTCAGTAATATTATGGTCATTCTTTCAACACAAGCCACACTCTCAGTGTCCATTCCGCAACAGTCTGGGAATACCAGGTGCTGTAGGCTTTTGGCTTTTCCTTTATTCATTGGCTTTCTTTTTGTTTCTCCTGTGGTGCCATCTTGCCATGGCCATGTTCAAAGGGGTCGAGGGTGGCAGTTGTGATTGCCTACGGCAACTTCACCCTGAACGCACCTGATCTCGTCTGATCTCGGAAGCTGAGCAGGGTCGGGTTTGGTTAGTACCTGGATGGGGGACCGCCTGGTAATACTGTAAGGGAAAATTACTGTTAGACCACAAGCTGATTCAAAGAAGAATTCATTAATTTCTCGTATACGAGGAGTCAGGTTATATCGACATATTTTCTGGGAGCTTCTATAACCTGTCTGGTTTGCATAGTGTCTGCAGTCCTTATATGTGTTTCAGACAGAGTTAAAATTGAACCCCCCTCCTTTCTTTGGATAATGATTGACAGCCTTTAATATATCCTAAGGAAGGGGGTTGTACAGCAGTCTATTATTTCTAAACATCTGGACAGGTGTATCTCACACGTACCGATACAGACTATGCCGCAATTTAATTCTTTTTAGCCCAAAGGGTGTAGATTGAATAGCGGAATAGAAAATATGATATAAAAAACTGTATCTCACACGTACAAACCCAGACTAGGCCCCGATTACAATTTTTGTACCCTAAAGGCAGGATGAGGATGAGGAGTAGGAGGAGTTCGGAACAGGCAGGAGGCAAACTGAAGCACCCTGCAATCCTCGGCGGTGTAAGATGCGCCCAAAAAATTGGAAAGGTGTATCTCACCCTTACCGATACAGACTATGCCGCAATTTAATTATTTTTACCCCAAAGGGTGTAGATTGAATAGCAGAATAGAAAATATGATATAAAAAGGTGTATCTCACACGTACAAACCCAGACTAGGCCCCGATTACAATTTTTTGTACCCTAAAGGCAGGATGAGGAGTAGGAGGAGTTCGGAAAAGGAGGCAAACTGAAGCACCCTGCAATCCTCGGCGGTGGAAGATGCGCCCCAAAAATTTGGAAGGTGTATCTAACACGTATCGATACACACTATGCCGCAATTTAATTCTTTTTACCCCAAAGGGTTTAGATTGAATAGCAGAATAGAAAATATGATATAAAAAAGTGTATCTCACACGTACAAACCCAGACTAGGCCCCGATTACAATTTTTTGTACCCTAAAGGCAGGATGAGGATGAGGAGTAGGAGGAGTTTGGCACAGGCAGGAGGCAAACTGAAGCACCCTGCAATCCTCGGCGGTGTAAGATGCGCCCAAAAAATTGAAAAGGTGTATCTCACACGTACCGATACAGACTATGCCGCAATTTAATTATTTTTACCACAAAGGGTGTAGATTGAATAGCGGAATAGAAAATATGATATCAAAAGGTGTATCTGACACGTACAAACCAAGACTAGGCCCCGATTACAATTTTTTGTACCCTAAAGGCAGGATGATGAGTAGGAGGAGTTCGGAACAGGCAGGAGGCAAACTGAAGCACCCTACAATACTCGGCGGTGGAAGATGCGCACCAAAAATTTGGAAGGTGTATCTCACACGTACCGATACAGACTATGCTGCAATTTAATTCTTTTTACCCCAAAGGGTGTAGATTGAATAGCGGAATAGAAAATATGATATCAAAAGGTGTATCTGACACGTACAAACCCAGACTAGGCCCTGATTACAATTTTTTGTACCCTAAAGGCAGGATGAGGAGTAGGAGGAGTTCAGAACAGGAGGCAAACTGAAGCACCCTGCAATCCTCGGCGGTGGAAGATGCGCCCCAAAAATTTGGAGTGTGTATCTCACACGTACCGATACAGACTATGTTGCAATTTAATTCTTTAATTATTTTTACCCCAAAGGGTGTAGATTGAATAGCGGAATAGAAAATATGATATAAAATTGGTGATTTTTCAATAGCACATGTGAGCACAGCAGTGTCTTATGTTTTATGTCACTGTCAGCTCTGCAGCAGGCTATGAAGGGAAAAAAAATTCCCCTTTAAGTTTGTAATTTTTAAATAGCAGATTAGTACAGACTATGCACAATTTAATTTTTTTTAACCCAAAAGGGGGTATATTGAATAGTGGAATATAAAAAAGTGTATAAAATTGAAAATCACTCAATAGCACATGTGAACACAGCAGTGTCTTATGTCACGGTCAGCTCAGCAGCAAGCAGGCTATGAAGGGAAAAAAATCCCCTTTAAATACATTTTTAATAGCAGATTAGAACAGCAATCTGTAGTGAACTATAGCTCAACGCTGCACACAACAGACTGATAAAAATAGATTCTTTTCTCCCTCCTCCTCCTCCTCAGTGGACTCAAGTGAGGGCAAAAAGATCGTTCACTGCACCACCCCCCACACAGCAAAATCGATGTAGACTGTCCCTGCCTAATCTCTTCAGCCTGTCCCTAAAATGCTCAAAAAGATCGTTCACTGCACCACCCGCCACACAGCAAAATCAATGTAGACTGTCCCTGCCTAATCTCTCCAGCCTATCCCTAAAATGCTCAAAAAGATTGTTCACTGCACCACCCCCCACACAGCAAAATCGATGTAGACTGTCCCTGCCTAATCTCTCCAGCCTGTCCCTAAAATGCTCAAATAACTTTCCCTGCCTACATTCCGACCTGTCCCTGCATTCTTTTTGGACACAATACAATTTTTCACTGTCTGTCCCTAATCAGCAGCCAGCATGTATGATGTGTGCTCTCTCCCTACACTACAGCAGAATGACGCAGCGCGCTGGGTCTCTGGAACTTATAAAGACATGGTCACATGCTTCAGATGGCCAATCACAGCTACTAATACATTAGTAGGCATGGCTGGGATGGCTTAAGGCACACCAGTTAAACGCTTGTTGATTGGCTGTTTAAAGCCCGCCATTAAAAGCGCGCCATTACATACAAAACAGGAAATAAAATGACCGAACACGGATTTTAAACCCGAACATACAGTAAAGTTTTCGGGTCCGTGCTCGGGTAACAAAAATCCAATTATTCGGTACGAACCCGAATAATACAGTCCGTGTTCGTTCAACACTAGTGGTGTGCGATAACGGGTGAAATCTCATAGCAGCTCAGGGCCTAGCCGGTTTGATGCACATCCCTTGCCCGGCGCATGTGCTGAATTTGGTGGTGCAGAGGTTCCTTCAAAATTACCCCGATATGTCAGAGCTGCTGCAGAAAGTGCAGGCCGTCCGTGCGCACTTTCGGCGTTCTCACCCTGCTGCTGCTCGCCTGTCAGCGCTGCAGTGTAACTTCGGCTTTCCCGCTCACCGCCTCATATGTGATGTGTTCACAAGGTGGAACTCCACCTGCACATGCTGGAAAGACTGTGCGAGCAGCAGCTGGCCATAGTGGAGTTTCAGCTGCAGCACGCACGCTTGAGTCGCTCTGCGGAACAGCACCACTTCACCACCAATAACTAGGCCTCCATGCGAGACCTGTGTGATTTGTTGCGCTGTTTTGAGTACTCCATAAACATGGCCAGTGCCAATGACGTCATTGTCAGCTTAACTATCCCACTTCTATGCCTCCTTGAAAAAACGCATCGGGCGATGATGGAAGAGGATGTGGCACAGGAGGAGGAGGAGGAAGAGGGATCATTTCCATGGCTTTTAGGGCAGTCATTCACAAGTGGCTCCGAGGGTGGGTTCCTGCACCCACAAACGCCAGGTACACAATTGTCCAGCAGGGGCACAGTTCTGGAGGATGAGGAGGAGGATATGGAGGAGGAGATGGAGGAGGAGATGGAACCATGTTCACAGCAGTGTGGCACCCAGGCCAGCTCATGGCCATCGCTGGTGCGTGGCTGGGGGGGATACAGAAGACACAGACGATACACCTCCCACAGAGGACAGCCTTTCGTTGCCTATGGGCAGCCTGGCACACATGAGCGATTACATGCTGCAGTGTCTCCACAATGACCGCCGAGTTGCCCACATTCTAACTTGTGCTGATTACTGGGTGGCCACGCTGCTGGATCCCCATTACAAGGACAACGTACCATCCTTAATTCACTCACTGGAGCGTGATCGCAAGATGCGCAAGTACAAGTGCACGCTGGTAGACGCGTGCTGCTGGCATTCCCACTTGACAGCGGGGCCACAGTGGAAGCACAAGGCCAAGGCAGAGGGGGAGGAGGAGGAAGAGGTCGCCAACGCAGCTAGGGCACCGCCAGCACCTCAGAAGAACCCTTCAATTTCTAGGTCTCCAAATTGGGCACATGGCCTGAGCTTGCCCTTTACGCCTTGGAGGTGCTGGCGTGCCCTGCAGCCATTGTATTATCTGAATGTGTATTTAGCACGGCTGGGGGCGTTATCACAGACAAGCGCAGCCGCCTGTCCAGAGACAATGTGGACAAGCTCACGTTCATTAAAATGAACCAGGCATGGATCCCACAGGACGTTTCCGTACCTTGTGCAGAATAGAGATGGATACCGACCTTACCCAGCCATTGTTATATTTTTGATCTTTCTCACTCTTTTGGGGTGTGCCCTAATTTAAAATGACTGAAAAAAAGCAGTGTTGGCTACCTCGTCCCCCTCCACCGCCGCTTCCACCTACACCGCCACCTCAACCTCCCTCCTACTCCAAATGGGCCTCGTCCTTCACAGATGAAGAAAATTGTTTTATTTTTATGTTTTTTTTTGTTGTTTTAAGTTATTTCCCTATCCACATTTGTTTGCAGAGCACTTGCCATGCTCTTAACTACGTTTTGCTGCCATTTGCAGCACTCTAGCCGTTTCCATTGGTGTTTTAGAGCCATTTTAGTGCCTGAAAGTTCGGGTCCCCATTGACTTCAATGGGGTTCGGTGTCCGGGTAAGGTTCGGAAAAAGTCCGGGACACGGACCCGGACTTTTTTTTCAAGTTCGGCCGAACCCGCCGAACACGGACATCCAGGTGTCCGCTCAACTCTATTGGAGACCAAAATAGAGTAATTTTGACCAAAAAAAGTTTTCAGGCCATTGGTTTACCAAATGCAGTTATCTTGTCTAAAACCGGTGTTTTAAGACTCTAAAAGACGAAAATAGAGTCATTTTGACTAAAAAAATATTTTCAGACCTTCGGCGACCAAATGCAGTTATTTTAACTAAAAAAGTCTTTTTAGACACTTGGAGACCAAAATTGAGTCATTCAGACCCAAAAAAATGTTTAAGGCCATTGGTTACCAAATGCAATTATCTTGTCCAAAACCCGCTTCTTAAAACTATAAAAGACGAAAATACAGTCATTTTGACAAAAAAATGTCAGACCTTTGGTGACCAAATGCAGTTATTTTGACTAGAAAAGGCTTTTTAGACACTTGGAGACCAAAATAGAGTAATTTTGACCAAAAAAACTATTTTTAGGCCATTGGTTACGAAATGCAATTATCTTGTCTAAAACCGGCTTTTTAAGACTCTAAAAGACGAAAATACAGTCATTTTGACTAAAAAAAATTTCAGACCTTTGGTGACCAAATGCAGTTATTTTCAGTAACAAAGGCTTTTTAAACACTTGGAGACCAAAATAGAGTCATTTTGACCATAAACATTATTCCAGGCCATTGGAGACCAAATGCAGTTATCTTGTCTAAAACTGGTGTTTTAAGATTCTAAAAGACGAAAATACAGACATATTGACTAAAAAAATGTTCAGACCTTTGGTGACCAAATGCAGTTAATATGACTGAAAAAGGCTTTTTAGACACTTGGAGACCAAAATAGAGTCATTTTGACCAAAAAAACTTTTTTCAGGCCATTGGTTTACCAAATGCAGTTATCTTGTCTAAAACCGGCCTTTTAACACTCCTAGCGGTAACCCCGAGCGTGACTCGGGGTGGATTTTCTGTGCTAGGATCGGTATCCCTGAGTCACGCTCGGGGTGGATGGGCAGAGCGCACAGCGGTCTCTTACCTTCTCCTGGCGATCCAGCGATGATCTCCCATTGCTGAGATCGCCACCCATCTGAGATCGTTCACTGCACCACCCGCCACACAGCAAAATCAATGTAGACTGTCCCTGCCTAATCTCTCCAGCCTATCCCTAAAATGCTCAAAAAGATTGTTCACTGCACCACCCCCCACACAGCAAAATCGATGTAGACTGTCCCTGCCTAATCTCTCCAGCCTGTCCCTAAAATGCTCAAATAACTTTCCCTGCCTACACTCCGACCTGTCCCTGCATTCTTTTCGGACACAATACAATTTTTCACTGTCTGTCCCTAATCAGCAGCCAGCATGTATGATGTGTGCTCTCTCCCTACACTACAGCAGAATGACGCAGCGCGCTGGGTCTCTGGAACTTATAAAGACATGGTCACATGCTTCAGATGGCCAATCACAGCTACTAATACATTAGTAGGCATGGCTGGGATGGCTTAAGGCACACCAGTTAAACGCTTGTTGATTGGCTGTTTAAAGCCCGCCATTAAAAGCGCGCCATTACATACAAAACAGGAAATAAAATGACCGAACACGGATTTTAAACCCGAACATACAGTAAAGTTTTCGGGTCCGTGCTCGGGTAACAAAAATCCAATTATTCGGTACGAACCCGAATAATACAGTCCGTGTTCGTTCAACACTAGTGGTGTGCGATAACGGGTGAAATCTCATAGCAGCTCAGGGCCTAGCCGGTTTGATGCACATCCCTTGCCCGGCGCATGTGCTGAATTTGGTGGTGCAGAGGTTCCTTCAAAATTACCCCGATATGTCAGAGCTGCTGCAGAAAGTGCAGGCCGTCCGTGCGCACTTTCGGCGTTCTCACCCTGCTGCTGCTCGCCTGTCAGCGCTGCAGTGTAACTTCGGCCTTCCCGCTCACCGCCTCATATGTGATGTGTTCACAAGGTGGAACTCCACCTGCACATGCTGGAAAGACTGTGCGAGCAGCAGCTGGCCATAGTGGAGTTTCAGCTGCAGCACGCACGCTTGAGTCGCTCTGCGGAACAGCACCACTTCACCACCAATAACTAGGCCTCCATGCGAGACCTGTGTGATTTGTTGCGCTGTTTTGAGTACTCCATAAACATGGCCAGTGCCAATGACGTCATTGTCAGCTTAACTATCCCACTTCTATGCCTCCTTGAAAAAACGCATCGGGCGATGATGGAAGAGGATGTGGCACAGGAGGAGGAGGAGGAAGAGGGATCATTTCCATGGCTTTTAGGGCAGTCATTCACAAGTGGCTCCGAGGGTGGGTTCCTGCACCCACAAACGCCAGGTACACAATTGTCCAGCAGGGGCACAGTTCTGGAGGATGAGGAGGAGGATATGGAGGAGGAGATGGAGGAGGAGATGGAACCATGTTCACAGCAGTGTGGCACCCAGGCCAGCTCATGGCCATCGCTGGTGCGTGGCTGGGGGGGATACAGAAGACACAGACGATACACCTCCCACAGAGGACAGCCTTTCGTTGCCTATGGGCAGCCTGGCACACATGAGCGATTACATGCTGCAGTGTCTCCACAATGACCGCCGAGTTGCCCACATTCTAACTTGTGCTGATTACTGGGTGGCCACGCTGCTGGATCCCCATTACAAGGACAACGTACCATCCTTAATTCACTCACTGGAGCGTGATCGCAAGATGCGCAAGTACAAGTGCACGCTGGTAGACGCGTGCTGCTGGCATTCCCACTTGACAGCGGGGCCACAGTGGAAGCACAAGGCCAAGGCAGAGGGGGAGGAGGAGGAAGAGGTCGCCAACGCAGCTAGGGCACCGCCAGCACCTCAGAAGAACCCTTCAATTTCTAGGTCTCCAAATTGGGCACATGGCCTGAGCTTGCCCTTTACGCCTTGGAGGTGCTGGCGTGCCCTGCAGCCATTGTATTATCTGAATGTGTATTTAGCACGGCTGGGGGCGTTATCACAGACAAGCGCAGCCGCCTGTCCAGAGACAATGTGGACAAGCTCACGTTCATTAAAATGAACCAGGCATGGATCCCACAGGACGTTTCCGTACCTTGTGCAGAATAGAGATGGATACCGACCTTACCCAGCCATTGTTATATTTTTGATCTTTCTCACTCTTTTGGGGTGTGCCCTAATTTAAAATGACTGAAAAAAAGCAGTGTTGGCTACCTCGTCCCCCTCCACCGCCGCTTCCACCTACACCGCCACCTCAACCTCCCTCCTACTCCAAATGGGCCTCGTCCTTCACAGATGAAGAAAATTGTTTTATTTTTATGTTTTTTTTTGTTGTTTTAAGTTATTTCCCTATCCACATTTGTTTGCAGAGCACTTGCCATGCTCTTAACTACGTTTTGCTGCCATTTGCAGCACTCTAGCCGTTTCCATTGGTGTTTTAGAGCCATTTTAGTGCCTGAAAGTTCGGGTCCCCATTGACTTCAATGGGGTTCGGTGTCCGGGTAAGGTTCGGAAAAAGTCCGGGACACGGACCCGGACTTTTTTTTCAAGTTCGGCCGAACCCGCCGAACACGGACATCCAGGTGTCCGCTCAACTCTATTGGAGACCAAAATAGAGTAATTTTGACCAAAAAAAGTTTTCAGGCCATTGGTTTACCAAATGCAGTTATCTTGTCTAAAACCGGTGTTTTAAGACTCTAAAAGACGAAAATAGAGTCATTTTGACTAAAAAAATATTTTCAGACCTTCGG
The DNA here is from genome assembly GCF_965119305.1 of Pelophylax lessonae. Taxonomy (NCBI): domain Eukaryota; kingdom Metazoa; phylum Chordata; class Amphibia; order Anura; family Ranidae; genus Pelophylax; species Pelophylax lessonae. The sequence continues at coordinate 9,960 of NW_028119765.1, forward strand.
CGACCAAATGCAGTTATTTTAACTAAAAAAGTCTTTTTAGACACTTGGAGACCAAAATTGAGTCATTCAGACCCAAAAAAATGTTTAAGGCCATTGGTTACCAAATGCAATTATCTTGTCCAAAACCCGCTTCTTAAAACTATAAAAGACGAAAATACAGTCATTTTGACAAAAAAATGTCAGACCTTTGGTGACCAAATGCAGTTATTTTGACTAGAAAAGGCTTTTTAGACACTTGGAGACCAAAATAGAGTAATTTTGACCAAAAAAACTATTTTTAGGCCATTGGTTACGAAATGCAATTATCTTGTCTAAAACCGGCTTTTTAAGACTCTAAAAGACGAAAATACAGTCATTTTGACTAAAAAAAATTTCAGACCTTTGGTGACCAAATGCAGTTATTTTGAGTAACAAAGGCTTTTTAAACACTTGGAGACCAAAATAGAGTCATTTTGACCATAAACATTATTCCAGGCCATTGGAGACCAAATGCAGTTATCTTGTCTAAAACTGGTGTTTTAAGATTCTAAAAGACGAAAATACAGACATATTGACTAAAAAAATGTTCAGACCTTTGGTGACCAAATGCAGTTAATATGACTGAAAAAGGCTTTTTAGACACTTGGAGACCAAAATAGAGTCATTTTGACCAAAAAAACTTTTTTCAGGCCATTGGTTTACCAAATGCAGTTATCTTGTCTAAAACCGGCCTTTTAACACTCCTAGCGGTAACCCCGAGCGTGACTCGGGGTGGATTTTCTGTGCTAGGATCGGTATCCCTGAGTCACGCTCGGGGTGGATGGGCAGAGCGCACAGCGGTCTCTTACCTTCTCCTGGCGATCCAGCGATGATCTCCCATTGCTGAGATCGCCACCCATCTGAGATCGTTCACTGCACCACCCGCCACACAGCAAAATCAATGTAGACTGTCCCTGCCTAATCTCTCCAGCCTATCCCTAAAATGCTCAAAAAGATTGTTCACTGCACCACCCCCCACACAGCAAAATCGATGTAGACTGTCCCTGCCTAATCTCTCCAGCCTGTCCCTAAAATGCTCAAATAACTTTCCCTGCCTACACTCCGACCTGTCCCTGCATTCTTTTCGGACACAATACAATTTTTCACTGTCTGTCCCTAATCAGCAGCCAGCATGTATGATGTGTGCTCTCTCCCTACACTACAGCAGAATGACGCAGCGCGCTGGGTCTCTGGAACTTATAAAGACATGGTCACATGCTTCAGATGGCCAATCACAGCTACTAATACATTAGTAGGCATGGCTGGGATGGCTTAAGGCACACCAGTTAAACGCTTGTTGATTGGCTGTTTAAAGCCCGCCATTAAAAGCGCGCCATTACATACAAAACAGGAAATAAAATGACCGAACACGGATTTTAAACCCGAACATACAGTAAAGTTTTCGGGTCCGTGCTCGGGTAACAAAAATCCAATTATTCGGTACGAACCCGAATAATATAGTCCGTGTTCGTTCAACACTAGTGGTGTGCGATAACGGGTGAAATCTCATAGCAGCTCAGGGCCTAGCCGGTTTGATGCACATCCCTTGCCCGGCGCATGTGCTGAATTTGGTGGTGCAGAGGTTCCTTCAAAATTACCCCGATATGTCAGAGCTGCTGCAGAAAGTGCAGGCCGTCCGTGCGCACTTTCGGCGTTCTCACCCTGCTGCTGCTCGCCTGTCAGCGCTGCAGTGTAACTTCGGCCTTCCCGCTCACCGCCTCATATGTGATGTGTTCACAAGGTGGAACTCCACCTGCACATGCTGGAAAGACTGTGCGAGCAGCAGCTGGCCATAGTGGAGTTTCAGCTGCAGCACGCACGCTTGAGTCGCTCTGCGGAACAGCACCACTTCACCACCAATAACTAGGCCTCCATGCGAGACCTGTGTGATTTGTTGCGCTGTTTTGAGTACTCCATAAACATGGCCAGTGCCAATGACGTCATTGTCAGCTTAACTATCCCACTTCTATGCCTCCTTGAAAAAACGCATCGGGCGATGATGGAAGAGGATGTGGCACAGGAGGAGGAGGAGGAAGAGGGATCATTTCCATGGCTTTTAGGGCAGTCATTCACAAGTGGCTCCGAGGGTGGGTTCCTGCACCCACAAACGCCAGGTACACAATTGTCCAGCAGGGGCACAGTTCTGGAGGATGAGGAGGAGGATATGGAGGAGGAGATGGAGGAGGAGATGGAACCATGTTCACAGCAGTGTGGCACCCAGGCCAGCTCATGGCCATCGCTGGTGCGTGGCTGGGGGGGATACAGAAGACACAGACGATACACCTCCCACAGAGGACAGCCTTTCGTTGCCTATGGGCAGCCTGGCACACATGAGCGATTACATGCTGCAGTGTCTCCACAATGACCGCCGAGTTGCCCACATTCTAACTTGTGCTGATTACTGGGTGGCCACGCTGCTGGATCCCCATTACAAGGACAACGTACCATCCTTAATTCACTCACTGGAGCGTGATCGCAAGATGCGCAAGTACAAGTGCACGCTGGTAGACGCGTGCTGCTGGCATTCCCACTTGACAGCGGGGCCACAGTGGAAGCACAAGGCCAAGGCAGAGGGGGAGGAGGAGGAAGAGGTCGCCAACGCAGCTAGGGCACCGCCAGCACCTCAGAAGAACCCTTCAATTTCTAGGTCTCCAAATTGGGCACATGGCCTGAGCTTGCCCTTTACGCCTTGGAGGTGCTGGCGTGCCCTGCAGCCATTGTATTATCTGAATGTGTATTTAGCACGGCTGGGGGCGTTATCACAGACAAGCGCAGCCGCCTGTCCAGAGACAATGTGGACAAGCTCACGTTCATTAAAATGAACCAGGCATGGATCCCACAGGACGTTTCCGTACCTTGTGCAGAATAGAGATGGATACCGACCTTACCCAGCCATTGTTATATTTTTGATCTTTCTCACTCTTTTGGGGTGTGCCCTAATTTAAAATGACTGAAAAAAAGCAGTGTTGGCTACCTCGTCCCCCTCCACCGCCGCTTCCACCTACACCGCCACCTCAACCTCCCTCCTACTCCAAATGGGCCTCGTCCTTCACAGATGAAGAAAATTGTTTTATTTTTATGTTTTTTTTTGTTGTTTTAAGTTATTTCCCTATCCACATTTGTTTGCAGAGCACTTGCCATGCTCTTAACTACGTTTTGCTGCCATTTGCAGCACTCTAGCCGTTTCCATTGGTGTTTTAGAGCCATTTTAGTGCCTGAAAGTTCGGGTCCCCATTGACTTCAATGGGGTTCGGTGTCCGGGTAAGGTTCGGAAAAAGTCCGGGACACGGACCCGGACTTTTTTTTCAAGTTCGGCCGAACCCGCCGAACACGGACATCCAGGTGTCCGCTCAACTCTATTGGAGACCAAAATAGAGTAATTTTGACCAAAAAAAGTTTTCAGGCCATTGGTTTACCAAATGCAGTTATCTTGTCTAAAACCGGTGTTTTAAGACTCTAAAAGACGAAAATAGAGTCATTTTGACTAAAAAAATATTTTCAGACCTTCGGCGACCAAATGCAGTTATTTTAACTAAAAAAGTCTTTTTAGACACTTGGAGACCAAAATTGAGTCATTCAGACCCAAAAAAATGTTTAAGGCCATTGGTTACCAAATGCAATTATCTTGTCCAAAACCCGCTTCTTAAAACTATAAAAGACGAAAATACAGTCATTTTGACAAAAAAATGTCAGACCTTTGGTGACCAAATGCAGTTATTTTGACTAGAAAAGGCTTTTTAGACACTTGGAGACCAAAATAGAGTAATTTTGACCAAAAAAACTATTTTTAGGCCATTGGTTACGAAATGCAATTATCTTGTCTAAAACCGGCTTTTTAAGACTCTAAAAGACGAAAATACAGTCATTTTGACTAAAAAAAATTTCAGACCTTTGGTGACCAAATGCAGTTATTTTGAGTAACAAAGGCTTTTTAAACACTTGGAGACCAAAATAGAGTCATTTTGACCATAAACATTTTTCCAGGCCATTGGAGACCAAATGCAGTTATCTTGTCTAAAACTGGTGTTTTAAGATTCTAAAAGACGAAAATACAGACATATTGACTAAAAAAATGTTCAGACCTTTGGTGACCAAATGCAGTTAATATGACTGAAAAAGGCTTTTTAGACACTTGGAGACCAAAATAGAGTCATTTTGACCAAAAAAACTTTTTTCAGGCCATTGGTTTACCAAATGCAGTTATCTTGTCTAAAACCGGCCTTTTAACACTCCTAGCGGTAACCCCGAGCGTGACTCGGGGTGGATTTTCTGTGCTAGGATCGGTATCCCTGAGTCACGCTCGGGGTGGATGGGCAGAGCGCACAGCGGTCTCTTACCTTCTCCTGGCGATCCAGCGATGATCTCCCATTGCTGAGATCGCCACCCATCTGAGATCGTTCACTGCACCACCCGCCACACAGCAAAATCAATGTAGACTGTCCCTGCCTAATCTCTCCAGCCTATCCCTAAAATGCTCAAAAAGATTGTTCACTGCACCACCCCCCACACAGCAAAATCGATGTAGACTGTCCCTGCCTAATCTCTCCAGCCTGTCCCTAAAATGCTCAAATAACTTTCCCTGCCTACACTCCGACCTGTCCCTGCATTCTTTTCGGACACAATACAATTTTTCACTGTCTGTCCCTAATCAGCAGCCAGCATGTATGATGTGTGCTCTCTCCCTACACTACAGCAGAATGACGCAGCGCGCTGGGTCTCTGGAACTTATAAAGACATGGTCACATGCTTCAGATGGCCAATCACAGCTACTAATACATTAGTAGGCATGGCTGGGATGGCTTAAGGCACACCAGTTAAACGCTTGTTGATTGGCTGTTTAAAGCCCGCCATTAAAAGCGCGCCATTACATACAAAACAGGAAATAAAATGACCGAACACGGATTTTAAACCCGAACATACAGTAAAGTTTTCGGGTCCGTGCTCGGGTAACAAAAATCCAATTATTCGGTACGAACCCGAATAATACAGTCCGTGTTCGTTCAACACTAGTGGTGTGCGATAACGGGTGAAATCTCATAGCAGCTCAGGGCCTAGCCGGTTTGATGCACATCCCTTGCCCGGCGCATGTGCTGAATTTGGTGGTGCAGAGGTTCCTTCAAAATTACCCCGATATGTCAGAGCTGCTGCAGAAAGTGCAGGCCGTCCGTGCGCACTTTCGGCGTTCTCACCCTGCTGCTGCTCGCCTGTCAGCGCTGCAGTGTAACTTCGGCCTTCCCGCTCACCGCCTCATATGTGATGTGTTCACAAGGTGGAACTCCACCTGCACATGCTGGAAAGACTGTGCGAGCAGCAGCTGGCCATAGTGGAGTTTCAGCTGCAGCACGCACGCTTGAGTCGCTCTGCGGAACAGCACCACTTCACCACCAATAACTAGGCCTCCATGCGAGACCTGTGTGATTTGTTGCGCTGTTTTGAGTACTCCATAAACATGGCCAGTGCCAATGACGTCATTGTCAGCTTAACTATCCCACTTCTATGCCTCCTTGAAAAAACGCATCGGGCGATGATGGAAGAGGATGTGGCACAGGAGGAGGAGGAGGAAGAGGGATCATTTCCATGGCTTTTAGGGCAGTCATTCACAAGTGGCTCCGAGGGTGGGTTCCTGCACCCACAAACGCCAGGTACACAATTGTCCAGCAGGGGCACAGTTCTGGAGGATGAGGAGGAGGATATGGAGGAGGAGATGGAGGAGGAGATGGAACCATGTTCACAGCAGTGTGGCACCCAGGCCAGCTCATGGCCATCGCTGGTGCGTGGCTGGGGGGGATACAGAAGACACAGACGATACACCTCCCACAGAGGACAGCCTTTCGTTGCCTATGGGCAGCCTGGCACACATGAGCGATTACATGCTGCAGTGTCTCCACAATGACCGCCGAGTTGCCCACATTCTAACTTGTGCTGATTACTGGGTGGCCACGCTGCTGGATCCCCATTACAAGGACAACGTACCATCCTTAATTCACTCACTGGAGCGTGATCGCAAGATGCGCAAGTACAAGTGCACGCTGGTAGACGCGTGCTGCTGGCATTCCCACTTGACAGCGGGGCCACAGTGGAAGCACAAGGCCAAGGCAGAGGGGGAGGAGGAGGAAGAGGTCGCCAACGCAGCTAGGGCACCGCCAGCACCTCAGAAGAACCCTTCAATTTCTAGGTCTCCAAATTGGGCACATGGCCTGAGCTTGCCCTTTACGCCTTGGAGGTGCTGGCGTGCCCTGCAGCCATTGTATTATCTGAATGTGTATTTAGCACGGCTGGGGGCGTTATCACAGACAAGCGCAGCCGCCTGTCCAGAGACAATGTGGACAAGCTCACGTTCATTAAAATGAACCAGGCATGGATCCCACAGGACGTTTCCGTACCTTGTGCAGAATAGAGATGGATACCGACCTTACCCAGCCATTGTTATATTTTTGATCTTTCTCACTCTTTTGGGGTGTGCCCTAATTTAAAATGACTGAAAAAAAGCAGTGTTGGCTACCTCGTCCCCCTCCACCGCCGCTTCCACCTACACCGCCACCTCAACCTCCCTCCTACTCCAAATGGGCCTCGTCCTTCACAGATGAAGAAAATTGTTTTATTTTTATGTTTTTTTTTGTTGTTTTAAGTTATTTCCCTATCCACATTTGTTTGCAGAGCACTTGCCATGCTCTTAACTACGTTTTGCTGCCATTTGCAGCACTCTAGCCGTTTCCATTGGTGTTTTAGAGCCATTTTAGTGCCTGAAAGTTCGGGTCCCCATTGACTTCAATGGGGTTCGGTGTCCGGGTAAGGTTCGGAAAAAGTCCGGGACACGGACCCGGACTTTTTTTTCAAGTTCGGCCGAACCCGCCGAACACGGACATCCAGGTGTCCGCTCAACTCTATTGGAGACCAAAATAGAGTAATTTTGACCAAAAAAAGTTTTCAGGCCATTGGTTTACCAAATGCAGTTATCTTGTCTAAAACCGGTGTTTTAAGACTCTAAAAGACGAAAATAGAGTCATTTTGACTAAAAAAATATTTTCAGACCTTCGGCGACCAAATGCAGTTATTTTAACTAAAAAAGTCTTTTTAGACACTTGGAGACCAAAATTGAGTCATTCAGACCCAAAAAAATGTTTAAGGCCATTGGTTACCAAATGCAATTATCTTGTCCAAAACCCGCTTCTTAAAACTATAAAAGACGAAAATACAGTCATTTTGACAAAAAAATGTCAGACCTTTGGTGACCAAATGCAGTTATTTTGACTAGAAAAGGCTTTTTAGACACTTGGAGACCAAAATAGAGTAATTTTGACCAAAAAAACTATTTTTAGGCCATTGGTTACGAAATGCAATTATCTTGTCTAAAACCGGCTTTTTAAGACTCTAAAAGACGAAAATACAGTCATTTTGACTAAAAAAAATTTCAGACCTTTGGTGACCAAATGCAGTTATTTTGAGTAACAAAGGCTTTTTAAACACTTGGAGACCAAAATAGAGTCATTTTGACCATAAACATTATTCCAGGCCATTGGAGACCAAATGCAGTTATCTTGTCTAAAACTGGTGTTTTAAGATTCTAAAAGACGAAAATACAGACATATTGACTAAAAAAATGTTCAGACCTTTGGTGACCAAATGCAGTTAATATGACTGAAAAAGGCTTTTTAGACACTTGGAGACCAAAATAGAGTCATTTTGACCAAAAAAACTTTTTTCAGGCCATTGGTTTACCAAATGCAGTTATCTTGTCTAAAACCGGCCTTTTAACACTCCTAGCGGTAACCCCGAGCGTGACTCGGGGTGGATTTTCTGTGCTAGGATCGGTATCCCTGAGTCACGCTCGGGGTGGATGGGCAGAGCGCACAGCGGTCTCTTACCTTCTCCTGGCGATCCAGCGATGATCTCCCATTGCTGAGATCGCCACCCATCTGAGATCGTTCACTGCACCACCCGCCACACAGCAAAATCAATGTAGACTGTCCCTGCCTAATCTCTCCAGCCTATCCCTAAAATGCTCAAAAAGATTGTTCACTGCACCACCCCCCACACAGCAAAATCGATGTAGACTGTCCCTGCCTAATCTCTCCAGCCTGTCCCTAAAATGCTCAAATAACTTTCCCTGCCTACACTCCGACCTGTCCCTGCATTCTTTTCGGACACAATACAATTTTTCACTGTCTGTCCCTAATCAGCAGCCAGCATGTATGATGTGTGCTCTCTCCCTACACTACAGCAGAATGACGCAGCGCGCTGGGTCTCTGGAACTTATAAAGACATGGTCACATGCTTCAGATGGCCAATCACAGCTACTAATACATTAGTAGGCATGGCTGGGATGGCTTAAGGCACACCAGTTAAACGCTTGTTGATTGGCTGTTTAAAGCCCGCCATTAAAAGCGCGCCATTACATACAAAACAGGAAATAAAATGACCGAACACGGATTTTAAACCCGAACATACAGTAAAGTTTTCGGGTCCGTGCTCGGGTAACAAAAATCCAATTATTCGGTACGAACCCGAATAATACAGTCCGTGTTCGTTCAACACTAGTGGTGTGCGATAACGGGTGAAATCTCATAGCAGCTCAGGGCCTAGCCGGTTTGATGCACATCCCTTGCCCGGCGCATGTGCTGAATTTGGTGGTGCAGAGGTTCCTTCAAAATTACCCCGATATGTCAGAGCTGCTGCAGAAAGTGCAGGCCGTCCGTGCGCACTTTCGGCGTTCTCACCCTGCTGCTGCTCGCCTGTCAGCGCTGCAGTGTAACTTCGGCCTTCCCGCTCACCGCCTCATATGTGATGTGTTCACAAGGTGGAACTCCACCTGCACATGCTGGAAAGACTGTGCGAGCAGCAGCTGGCCATAGTGGAGTTTCAGCTGCAGCACGCACGCTTGAGTCGCTCTGCGGAACAGCACCACTTCACCACCAATAACTAGGCCTCCATGCGAGACCTGTGTGATTTGTTGCGCTGTTTTGAGTACTCCATAAACATGGCCAGTGCCAATGACGTCATTGTCAGCTTAACTATCCCACTTCTATGCCTCCTTGAAAAAACGCATCGGGCGATGATGGAAGAGGATGTGGCACAGGAGGAGGAGGAGGAAGAGGGATCATTTCCATGGCTTTTAGGGCAGTCATTCACAAGTGGCTCCGAGGGTGGGTTCCTGCACCCACAAACGCCAGGTACACAATTGTCCAGCAGGGGCACAGTTCTGGAGGATGAGGAGGAGGATATGGAGGAGGAGATGGAGGAGGAGATGGAACCATGTTCACAGCAGTGTGGCACCCAGGCCAGCTCATGGCCATCGCTGGTGCGTGGCTGGGGGGGATACAGAAGACACAGACGATACACCTCCCACAGAGGACAGCCTTTCGTTGCCTATGGGCAGCCTGGCACACATGAGCGATTACATGCTGCAGTGTCTCCACAATGACCGCCGAGTTGCCCACATTCTAACTTGTGCTGATTACTGGGTGGCCACGCTGCTGGATCCCCATTACAAGGACAACGTACCATCCTTAATTCACTCACTGGAGCGTGATCGCAAGATGCGCAAGTACAAGTGCACGCTGGTAGACGCGTGCTGCTGGCATTCCCACTTGACAGCGGGGCCACAGTGGAAGCACAAGGCCAAGGCAGAGGGGGAGGAGGAGGAAGAGGTCGCCAACGCAGCTAGGGCACCGCCAGCACCTCAGAAGAACCCTTCAATTTCTAGGTCTCCAAATTGGGCACATGGCCTGAGCTTGCCCTTTACGCCTTGGAGGTGCTGGCGTGCCCTGCAGCCATTGTATTATCTGAATGTGTATTTAGCACGGCTGGGGGCGTTATCACAGACAAGCGCAGCCGCCTGTCCAGAGACAATGTGGACAAGCTCACGTTCATTAAAATGAACCAGGCATGGATCCCACAGGACGTTTCCGTACCTTGTGCAGAATAGAGATGGATACCGACCTTACCCAGCCATTGTTATATTTTTGATCTTTCTCACTCTTTTGGGGTGTGCCCTAATTTAAAATGACTGAAAAAAAGCAGTGTTGGCTACCTCGTCCCCCTCCACCGCCGCTTCCACCTACACCGCCACCTCAACCTCCCTCCTACTCCAAATGGGCCTCGTCCTTCACAGATGAAGAAAATTGTTTTATTTTTATGTTTTTTTTTGTTGTTTTAAGTTATTTCCCTATCCACATTTGTTTGCAGAGCACTTGCCATGCTCTTAACTACGTTTTGCTGCCATTTGCAGCACTCTAGCCGTTTCCATTGGTGTTTTAGAGCCATTTTAGTGCCTGAAAGTTCGGGTCCCCATTGACTTCAATGGGGTTCGGTGTCCGGGTAAGGTTCGGAAAAAGTCCGGGACACGGACCCGGACTTTTTTTTCAAGTTCGGCCGAACCCGCCGAACACGGACATCCAGGTGTCCGCTCAACTCTATTGGAGACCAAAATAGAGTAATTTTGACCAAAAAAAGTTTTCAGGCCATTGGTTTACCAAATGCAGTTATCTTGTCTAAAACCGGTGTTTTAAGACTCTAAAAGACGAAAATAGAGTCATTTTGACTAAAAAAATATTTTCAGACCTTCGGCGACCAAATGCAGTTATTTTAACTAAAAAAGTCTTTTTAGACACTTGGAGACCAAAATTGAGTCATTCAGACCCAAAAAAATGTTTAAGGCCATTGGTTACCAAATGCAATTATCTTGTCCAAAACCCGCTTCTTAAAACTATAAAAGACGAAAATACAGTCATTTTGACAAAAAAATGTCAGACCTTTGGTGACCAAATGCAGTTATTTTGACTAGAAAAGGCTTTTTAGACACTTGGAGACCAAAATAGAGTAATTTTGACCAAAAAAACTATTTTTAGGCCATTGGTTACGAAATGCAATTATCTTGTCTAAAACCGGCTTTTTAAGACTCTAAAAGACGAAAATACAGTCATTTTGACTAAAAAAAATTTCAGACCTTTGGTGACCAAATGCAGTTATTTTGAGTAACAAAGGCTTTTTAAACACTTGGAGACCAAAATAGAGTCATTTTGACCATAAACATTATTCCAGGCCATTGGAGACCAAATGCAGTTATCTTGTCTAAAACTGGTGTTTTAAGATTCTAAAAGACGAAAATACAGACATATTGACTAAAAAAATGTTCAGACCTTTGGTGACCAAATGCAGTTAATATGACTGAAAAAGGCTTTTTAGACACTTGGAGACCAAAATAGAGTCATTTTGACCAAAAAAACTTTTTTCAGGCCATTGGTTTACCAAATGCAGTTATCTTGTCTAAAACCGGCCTTTTAACACTCCTAGCGGTAACCCCGAGCGTGACTCGGGGTGGATTTTCTGTGCTAGGATCGGTATCCCTGAGTCACGCTCGGGGTGGATGGGCAGAGCGCACAGCGGTCTCTTACCTTCTCCTGGCGATCCAGCGATGATCTCCCATTGCTGAGATCGCCACCCATCTGAGATCGTTCACTGCACCACCCGCCACACAGCAAAATCAATGTAGACTGTCCCTGCCTAATCTCTCCAGCCTATCCCTAAAATGCTCAAAAAGATTGTTCACTGCACCACCCCCCACACAGCAAAATCGATGTAGACTGTCCCTGCCTAATCTCTCCAGCCTGTCCCTAAAATGCTCAAATAACTTTCCCTGCCTACACTCCGACCTGTCCCTGCATTCTTTTCGGACACAATACAATTTTTCACTGTCTGTCCCTAATCAGCAGCCAGCATGTATGATGTGTGCTCTCTCCCTACACTACAGCAGAATGACGCAGCGCGCTGGGTCTCTGGAACTTATAAAGACATGGTCACATGCTTCAGATGGCCAATCACAGCTACTAATACATTAGTAGGCATGGCTGGGATGGCTTAAGGCACACCAGTTAAACGCTTGTTGATTGGCTGTTTAAAGCCCGCCATTAAAAGCGCGCCATTACATACAAAACAGGAAATAAAATGACCGAACACGGATTTTAAACCCGAACATACAGTAAAGTTTTCGGGTCCGTGCTCGGGTAACAAAAATCCAATTATTCGGTACGAACCCGAATAATACAGTCCGTGTTCGTTCAACACTAGTGGTGTGCGATAACGGGTGAAATCTCATAGCAGCTCAGGGCCTAGCCGGTTTGATGCACATCCCTTGCCCGGCGCATGTGCTGAATTTGGTGGTGCAGAGGTTCCTTCAAAATTACCCCGATATGTCAGAGCTGCTGCAGAAAGTGCAGGCCGTCCGTGCGCACTTTCGGCGTTCTCACCCTGCTGCTGCTCGCCTGTCAGCGCTGCAGTGTAACTTCGGCCTTCCCGCTCACCGCCTCATATGTGATGTGTTCACAAGGTGGAACTCCACCTGCACATGCTGGAAAGACTGTGCGAGCAGCAGCTGGCCATAGTGGAGTTTCAGCTGCAGCACGCACGCTTGAGTCGCTCTGCGGAACAGCACCACTTCACCACCAATAACTAGGCCTCCATGCGAGACCTGTGTGATTTGTTGCGCTGTTTTGAGTACTCCATAAACATGGCCAGTGCCAATGACGTCATTGTCAGCTTAACTATCCCACTTCTATGCCTCCTTGAAAAAACGCATCAGGCGATGATGGAAGAGGATGTGGCACAGGAGGAGGAGGAGGAAGAGGGATCATTTCCATGGCTTTTAGGGCAGTCATTCACAAGTGGCTCCGAGGGTGGGTTCCTGCACCCACAAACGCCAGGTACACAATTGTCCAGCAGGGGCACAGTTCTGGAGGATGAGGAGGAGGATATGGAGGAGGAGATGGAGGAGGAGATGGAACCATGTTCACAGCAGTGTGGCACCCAGGCCAGCTCATGGCCATCGCTGGTTCGTGGCTGGGGGGGATACAGAAGACACAGACGATACACCTCCCACAGAGGACAGCCTTTCGTTGCCTATGGGCAGCCTGGCACACATGAGCGATTACATGCTGCAGTGTCTCCACAATGACCGCCGAGTTGCCCACATTCTAACTTGTGCTGATTACTGGGTGGCCACGCTGCTGGATCCCCATTACAAGGACAACGTACCATCCTTAATTCACTCACTGGAGCGTGATCGCAAGATGCGCAAGTACAAGTGCACGCTGGTAGACGCGTGCTGCTGGCATTCCCACTTGACAGCGGGGCCACAGTGGAAGCACAAGGCCAAGGCAGAGGGGGAGGAGGAGGAAGAGGTCGCCAACGCAGCTAGGGCACCGCCAGCACCTCAGAAGAACCCTTCAATTTCTAGGTCTCCAAATTGGGCACATGGCCTGAGCTTGCCCTTTACGCCTTGGAGGTGCTGGCGTGCCCTGCAGCCATTGTATTATCTGAATGTGTATTTAGCACGGCTGGGGGCGTTATCACAGACAAGCGCAGCCGCCTGTCCAGAGACAATGTGGACAAGCTCACGTTCATTAAAATGAACCAGGCATGGATCCCACAGGACGTTTCCGTACCTTGTGCAGAATAGAGATGGATACCGACCTTACCCAGCCATTGTTATATTTTTGATCTTTCTCACTCTTTTGGGGTGTGCCCTAATTTAAAATGACTGAAAAAAAGCAGTGTTGGCTACCTCGTCCCCCTCCACCGCCGCTTCCACCTACACCGCCACCTCAACCTCCCTCCTACTCCAAATGGGCCTCGTCCTTCACAGATGAAGAAAATTGTTTTATTTTTATGTTTTTTTTTGTTGTTTTAAGTTATTTCCCTATCCACATTTGTTTGCAGAGCACTTGCCATGCTCTTAACTACGTTTTGCTGCCATTTGCAGCACTCTAGCCGTTTCCATTGGTGTTTTAGAGCCATTTTAGTGCCTGAAAGTTCGGGTCCCCATTGACTTCAATGGGGTTCGGTGTCCGGGTAAGGTTCGGAAAAAGTCCGGGACACGGACCCGGACTTTTTTTTCAAGTTCGGCCGAACCCGCCGAACACGGACATCCAGGTGTCCGCTCAACTCTATTGGAGACCAAAATAGAGTAATTTTGACCAAAAAAAGTTTTCAGGCCATTGGTTTACCAAATGCAGTTATCTTGTCTAAAACCGGTGTTTTAAGACTCTAAAAGACGAAAATAGAGTCATTTTGACTAAAAAAATATTTTCAGACCTTCGGCGACCAAATGCAGTTATTTTAACTAAAAAAGTCTTTTTAGACACTTGGAGACCAAAATTGAGTCATTCAGACCCAAAAAAATGTTTAAGGCCATTGGTTACCAAATGCAATTATCTTGTCCAAAACCCGCTTCTTAAAACTATAAAAGACGAAAATACAGTCATTTTGACAAAAAAATGTCAGACCTTTGGTGACCAAATGCAGTTATTTTGACTAGAAAAGGCTTTTTAGACACTTGGAGACCAAAATAGAGTAATTTTGACCAAAAAAACTATTTTTAGGCCATTGGTTACGAAATGCAATTATCTTGTCTAAAACCGGCTTTTTAAGACTCTAAAAGACGAAAATACAGTCATTTTGACTAAAAAAAATTTCAGACCTTTGGTGACCAAATGCAGTTATTTTGAGTAACAAAGGCTTTTTAAACACTTGGAGACCAAAATAGAGTCATTTTGACCATAAACATTATTCCAGGCCATTGGAGACCAAATGCAGTTATCTTGTCTAAAACTGGTGTTTTAAGATTCTAAAAGACGAAAATACAGACATATTGACTAAAAAAATGTTCAGACCTTTGGTGACCAAATGCAGTTAATATGACTGAAAAAGGCTTTTTAGACACTTGGAGACCAAAATAGAGTCATTTTGACCAAAAAAACTTTTTTCAGGCCATTGGTTTACCAAATGCAGTTATCTTGTCTAAAACCGGCCTTTTAACACTCCTAGCGGTAACCCCGAGCGTGACTCGGGGTGGATTTTCTGTGCTAGGATCGGTATCCCTGAGTCACGCTCGGGGTGGATGGGCAGAGCGCACAGCGGTCTCTTACCTTCTCCTGGCGATCCAGCGATGATCTCCCATTGCTGAGATCGCCACCCATCTGAGATCGTTCACTGCACCACCCGCCACACAGCAAAATCAATGTAGACTGTCCCTGCCTAATCTCTCCAGCCTATCCCTAAAATGCTCAAAAAGATTGTTCACTGCACCACCCCCCACACAGCAAAATCGATGTAGACTGTCCCTGCCTAATCTCTCCAGCCTGTCCCTAAAATGCTCAAATAACTTTCCCTGCCTACACTCCGACCTGTCCCTGCATTCTTTTCGGACACAATACAATTTTTCACTGTCTGTCCCTAATCAGCAGCCAGCATGTATGATGTGTGCTCTCTCCCTACACTACAGCAGAATGACGCAGCGCGCTGGGTCTCTGGAACTTATAAAGACATGGTCACATGCTTCAGATGGCCAATCACAGCTACTAATACATTAGTAGGCATGGCTGGGATGGCTTAAGGCACACCAGTTAAACGCTTGTTGATTGGCTGTTTAAAGCCCGCCATTAAAAGCGCGCCATTACATACAAAACAGGAAATAAAATGACCGAACACGGATTTTAAACCCGAACATACAGTAAAGTTTTCGGGTCCGTGCTCGGGTAACAAAAATCCAATTATTCGGTACGAACCCGAATAATACAGTCCGTGTTCGTTCAACACTAGTGGTGTGCGATAACGGGTGAAATCTCATAGCAGCTCAGGGCCTAGCCGGTTTGATGCACATCCCTTGCCCGGCGCATGTGCTGAATTTGGTGGTGCAGAGGTTCCTTCAAAATTACCCCGATATGTCAGAGCTGCTGCAGAAAGTGCAGGCCGTCCGTGCGCACTTTCGGCGTTCTCACCCTGCTGCTGCTCGCCTGTCAGCGCTGCAGTGTAACTTCGGCCTTCCCGCTCACCGCCTCATATGTGATGTGTTCACAAGGTGGAACTCCACCTGCACATGCTGGAAAGACTGTGCGAGCAGCAGCTGGCCATAGTGGAGTTTCAGCTGCAGCACGCACGCTTGAGTCGCTCTGCGGAACAGCACCACTTCACCACCAATAACTAGGCCTCCATGCGAGACCTGTGTGATTTGTTGCGCTGTTTTGAGTACTCCATAAACATGGCCAGTGCCAATGACGTCATTGTCAGCTTAACTATCCCACTTCTATGCCTCCTTGAAAAAACGCATCAGGCGATGATGGAAGAGGATGTGGCACAGGAGGAGGAGGAGGAAGAGGGATCATTTCCATGGCTTTTAGGGCAGTCATTCACAAGTGGCTCCGAGGGTGGGTTCCTGCACCCACAAACGCCAGGTACACAATTGTCCAGCAGGGGCACAGTTCTGGAGGATGAGGAGGAGGATATGGAGGAGGAGATGGAGGAGGAGATGGAACCATGTTCACAGCAGTGTGGCACCCAGGCCAGCTCATGGCCATCGCTGGTGCGTGGCTGGGGGGGATACAGAAGACACAGACGATACACCTCCCACAGAGGACAGCCTTTCGTTGCCTATGGGCAGCCTGGCACACATGAGCGATTACATGCTGCAGTGTCTCCACAATGACCGCCGAGTTGCCCACATTCTAACTTGTGCTGATTACTGGGTGGCCACGCTGCTGGATCCCCATTACAAGGACAACGTACCATCCTTAATTCACTCACTGGAGCGTGATCGCAAGATGCGCAAGTACAAGTGCACGCTGGTAGACGCGTGCTGCTGGCATTCCCACTTGACAGCGGGGCCACAGTGGAAGCACAAGGCCAAGGCAGAGGGGGAGGAGGAGGAAGAGGTCGCCAACGCAGCTAGGGCACCGCCAGCACCTCAGAAGAACCCTTCAATTTCTAGGTCTCCAAATTGGGCACATGGCCTGAGCTTGCCCTTTACGCCTTGGAGGTGCTGGCGTGCCCTGCAGCCATTGTATTATCTGAATGTGTATTTAGCACGGCTGGGGGCGTTATCACAGACAAGCGCAGCCGCCTGTCCAGAGACAATGTGGACAAGCTCACGTTCATTAAAATGAACCAGGCATGGATCCCACAGGACGTTTCCGTACCTTGTGCAGAATAGAGATGGATACCGACCTTACCCAGCCATTGTTATATTTTTGATCTTTCTCACTCTTTTGGGGTGTGCCCTAATTTAAAATGACTGAAAAAAAGCAGTGTTGGCTACCTCGTCCCCCTCCACCGCCGCTTCCACCTACACCGCCACCTCAACCTCCCTCCTACTCCAAATGGGCCTCGTCCTTCACAGATGAAGAAAATTGTTTTATTTTTATGTTTTTTTTGTTGTTTTAAGTTATTTCCCTATCCACATTTGTTTGCAGAGCACTTGCCATGCTCTTAACTACGTTTTGCTGCCATTTGCAGCACTCTAGCCGTTTCCATTGGTGTTTTAGAGCCATTTTAGTGCCTGAAAGTTCGGGTCCCCATTGACTTCAATGGGGTTCGGTGTCCGGGTAAGGTTCGGAAAAAGTCCGGGACACGGACCCGGACTTTTTTTTCAAGTTCGGCCGAACCCGCCGAACACGGACATCCAGGTGTCCGCTCAACTCTATTGGAGACCAAAATAGAGTAATTTTGACCAAAAAAAGTTTTCAGGCCATTGGTTTACCAAATGCAGTTATCTTGTCTAAAACCGGTGTTTTAAGACTCTAAAAGACGAAAATAGAGTCATTTTGACTAAAAAAATATTTTCAGACCTTCGGCGACCAAATGCAGTTATTTTAACTAAAAAAGTCTTTTTAGACACTTGGAGACCAAAATTGAGTCATTCAGACCCAAAAAAATGTTTAAGGCCATTGGTTACCAAATGCAATTATCTTGTCCAAAACCCGCTTCTTAAAACTATAAAAGACGAAAATACAGTCATTTTGACAAAAAAATGTCAGACCTTTGGTGACCAAATGCAGTTATTTTGACTAGAAAAGGCTTTTTAGACACTTGGAGACCAAAATAGAGTAATTTTGACCAAAAAAACTATTTTTAGGCCATTGGTTACGAAATGCAATTATCTTGTCTAAAACCGGCTTTTTAAGACTCTAAAAGACAAAAATACAGTCATTTTGACTAAAAAAAATTTCAGACCTTTGGTGACCAAATGCAGTTATTTTGAGTAACAAAGGCTTTTTAAACACTTGGAGACCAAAATAGAGTCATTTTGACCATAAACATTTTTCCAGGCCATTGGAGACCAAATGCAGTTATCTTGTCTAAAACTGGTGTTTTAAGATTCTAAAAGACGAAAATACAGACATATTGACTAAAAAAATGTTCAGACCTTTGGTGACCAAATGCAGTTAATATGACTGAAAAAGGCTTTTTAGACACTTGGAGACCAAAATAGAGTCATTTTGACCAAAAAAACTTTTTTCAGGCCATTGGTTTACCAAATGCAGTTATCTTGTCTAAAACCGGCCTTTTAACACTCCTAGCGGTAACCCCGAGCGTGACTCGGGGTGGATTTTCTGTGCTAGGATCGGTATCCCTGAGTCACGCTCGGGGTGGATGGGCAGAGCGCACAGCGGTCTCTTACCTTCTCCTGGCGATCCAGCGATGATCTCCCATTGCTGAGATCGCCACCCATCTGAGATCCCCGCCGCTCATCCGTCCTCCGTCGGTGTGATGACTTCCTAGTTCCGTTCCCTGCAGCAGCAATGCTGCATGGGAGCGGAACTGGGAGGGAAATTCAAACATTGAACGTTGCACAAAACACAAACACACACATAACATTTATATTATATATATATATATATATACGTATGTAAGTATGTATATGTATGTATATATATATATATATATATATATATATGTGTATATATATATATACACACACACACATACACACATATATATCTATATATATATACACACATATACATGTATGTATATATATATATATATATATATACACACACACACAGACACACAGATATATATATATACACCTATATATATATATATATATATATATATATATATATAATATATTTATATATATATATTAACACTCATGAATTATAATCTAATCAATAATACAATTTTATTAAATTAAATACAGTCATTTTGACTAAAACATTTTTTCAGACCTTTGGTGACCAAATTCAGTTATTTTGACTAAAAAATGCTTTTAGACACTTGGAGACAAAAATAGAGTCATTTTGACCAAAAAAAAATTTCAGGCCATTGGAGAGCAAAATGCAGTTATCTTGTCTAAAACTGGCTTTTTAAGACTCTAAAATACAAAAATACAGTCATTTTGACTAAAAAATTTTTTCATTCACAGGATACAGAAGTAAGTGTCGGCCGTAAAAGGCTCCAAAAAGTAGCCCACATGTTTTTACCTGACAGCTAAGAACGTAGTATTCTGTAGCTGAAGACTCTAAAAGGCATTAGGCATTCACAGGATACAGAAGTGTTGGCCATAAAGGCCCCAAAAATTAGCACACATGAGTTTACCTAACAGCTAAGAATGTAGTATTTGGTGAATGAAGGTATATTAGGCATTCACAGGGTACAGAAGTAAGTGTCGGCCTGTATAGGCCCCCAAAATTAGCCCACATGGGTTTAACCTCCCTTGCGGTATGATTATGTCAGGAATTACATACCAAAAGCGGTAAAATTGTTTTCATAGAAATTTGGCGTTATGTATTATAGGCCTACAATTCTTAGTAACTGACTTAAACCTGACCAAAACAAGACTCTAGTAGACATCCCAGATGTGATAAATTTGAAACACAAACACGTGAATTATAATTGAATCAATAATATTATTTTATTATTTAATATATAATATATATATATATATATATAATATATAACGCATGGATTATAATTGAATCAATAATATAATTTTATATATATATATGTGTGTGTGTGCATATATATATATATATATATATATATATATACATATATATATATATATATATATATATATATATATATATGCATATATATATATATATAATATAAAATGTGTTTTGTGTTTTGTGCAACGTTTTTTTTTTTTTTAATTTTCCTCCCTAGTTCCGCTCCAATGCAGCATTGCTGCTGCAGGAAATGGAACTAGGAAGTGATCACACCGACGGAAGGACGGAGGAGCGGCGGGACTCTCGGCTGGCGGTCACAGCAATGAGAGATCATCGCTGGATCGCCAGGATAAGGTAAGAGAACACCGCTGTGCTCTCTGCAATCCACCCCGAGCGTGACTCGGGGTTACCGATCCTGATATGAAAAATCAACCCCGAGTCACGCTCGGGATGACCGCCAAGGTGGTTAATTGACAGCTAAGAACGTAGTATTCTGTGGCTGAAGGTACATTAGGCATTCACAGGATACAGAAGTAAGTGTCGGGCATAAAAGGCCACAAACATTAGCCCACATGGGTTTACCTGACAGCTAAGAAAGTAGTATTTGGTGGCTGAACGTATATTAGGCCTTCACATGGTACAGAAGTAAGTGTCGGCCTGTATAGGCCCCAAAAATTAGCCCACATGGGTTTACCTGACAGCTAAGAACGTAGTATTCTGTGGCTGAAGGTACATTAGGCATTTACAGGATAAAGAAGTAAGTGTCGGCCATAAAAGGCCCCAAAAATTAGCCCAAATGGGTTTACCTGACAGCTAAGAACGTACTATTCTGTGGCTGAAGGTACATTAGGCATTCACAGGATAAAAAAGTAAGTGTCGGCCATATAAGGCCCCAAAAATTAGCCCACATCAGTTTACCTGAAAACTAAGAACGTAGTATTTGGTGGCTGGAGGTACATTAGGCATTCACACAGTATACAAAAGTAAGTGTCGGCCTGTATAGGCCCCAAATATTATCTGACATTGGTTTAACTGACAGCAAAGAACGTAGCATTTGATGGCTAGAGGTACATTAGGCATTCACACAGTATACAGAAGTAAGTGTCGGCATGTATAGGCCCCAAAAATCAGCTCACATGGGTTTACCTGACAGCTAAGTATGTAGTATTTGGAGGCTGAAGGTACATTAGGCATTCACAGGATACTGAAGTAAGTGTCGGCCTGTATAGTCCCCAAAAATTAGCCCACATAGGTTTAACTGACAGCTAAGAACGTAGTATTCTGAAGCTGAAGGTACATTAGGCAATCACAGGATACAGAAGTAAGTGTCAGCCTGTATAGGCCCAAAAAATTAGCTCACATGGGTTTAACTGACAGCAAAGAACGTTGTGTATTTGATGGCAGGAGATAAATTAGGCATTCACAGTATGTACCCTTAATTATGTACCCTGTGAATGCCTAATATATATATATATATATCAGCCACCAAATACTACGTTCTTAGCTGTCAGGCTAATTTTTGGGGACTTTTATGGCCGACACTTTTTTCTGTATCCTGTGAATGCCTAATGGTACCTTCAGCCACAGCATACTAAATACATTCATTTTGACAAAAAAAAATTCAGACCATTGGAGACCAAATGCAGTTATCTTTTCTAAAACCGGCTTTTTAAGACTCTAAAAGACAAAAATACAGTCATTTTGACTAAAAAAGTTTGTCAGACCTTTGGTGACCAAATGCAGTTATTTGGACCAAAAAAGGCTTTTTAGATACCTGGAGACCAAAATAGAATCATTTTGACCAAAAAAAATTTTCAGGCCATGGGAGCCAAATGTCTAAAATCTTGTCTAAAACCGGCTTTTTAAGGCTCTAAAAGACAAAAACATAGTCATTTGGACTAAAAAAAATGTTCAGACCTTTGGTGACCAAATGCAGTTATTTTGACTAAAAAAGGCTTTTTAGACACTTGGAGATCAAAATAGAGTCATTTTGACCGGAAAAATGTTTTCAAGCCATTGGAGCCCAAATGACCGGTTTTAGACAAATCTTTTCTAAAACCGGCTTTTTAAGGCTCTAAAAGACAAAAATACAGTCATTTTGACTAAATTTATTTTTCAGACCTTTGGTGACCAAATGCAGTTATTTTGATTAAAAAAGGCTTTTTAGACACTTGGAGGCAAAAATCGAGTAATTTTGACCAAAAAAAGTTTTCAGGCCATTGGAGCCCAAAAGGCCGGTTTTAGACAAATCTTGTCTAAAACTGACTTTTTAAGGCTCTAAAAGACAAAAATACAGTCACTTTGACTAAATTTTTCTTTCAGACCTTTGGTGACCAAATGCTGTTATTTCAACTAAAAAAAGGCTTTTTAGACACTTGGAGACCAAAATAGAGTCATTTTAACCGGAAAAATGTTTTCAGGCCATTGGAGCCCAAATGGCTGGTTTTAGACAAATCTTTTCTAAAACCGGCTTTTTAAGGCTCTAAAAGACTAAAATATAGTTATTTGGACTAAATTTATTTTTTAGACCTTTGGTGACCAAATGCAGTTATTTTGATTAAAAAAGGCTTTTTAGACACTCGGAGGCAAAAATCGAGTCATTTTGACCAAAAAAAGTTTTCAGGCCATTGGAGCCCAAATGCAGTTATCTTGTCTAAAACAGGCTTTTTAAGGCTCTAAAAGACAAAAATACAGTCATTTTGACTAAAAAATTTTGTCAGGTCTTTGGTGACCAAATGCAGTTATTTTGACTAAAAAAGGCTTTTTATACACTTGGGAGACCAAAATAGAGTCATTTTTTTCTAAAAAACAGAGGCTTTTTAGAGTCATTTTGACCAAAAAAATTTTTCAGGCTATTGGTTACCACATGCAAAACCGGCGTTTTAAGACTCTAAAAAACAAAAATACAGTCATTTTGGCTAAAAAAAATGATCAGACCTTTGGTGACCAAATGCAGTTATTTTAATTAAAAAAGGCTTTTTTTACAATTGGAGACCAAAACAGAGTCATTTTGACCCAAAAAAAAATTGTTCAGGCCATTGGAGACCAAATGCAGTTATCTTGTCTAAAACAAGCGTTTTAAGACTCTAAAAGTCAAAAATACAGTCATTTTGACTACAGTTTTTTCAGACCTTTGGTGATCAAATGCAGTTATTTTGACTACAAAAAGGCTTTTTACACACTTGAAAACTAAAATAGAGTCATTTTGACCCAAAAAATGTTTTTCAGGCTATTGGTTACCACATGCAGATATCTTGTCTAAAAGAGGCTTTTTAAGACTCTAAAAGATGAAAATACAGTCATTTTGACAAACAAATTTCAGACCGTTGGTGACAAAATGCAGTTATTTTGACTACAAAAGGCTTTTTAGACACTTAGACACCAAAATAGAGTCATTTTGAACAAAAATATTTTTTCAGGCCATTGGTTCACCAAATGCAGTTATCTTATCTAAAACCGGCGTTTTAAGACTCTAAAAGACGAAAATACAGTCATTTTGACTAAAAACGTTTTTCAGACCTTTGGTGACCAAATGCAGTTATCTTGACTAAAAAAGGCATTTTAGACACTTGGAGACAAAAACTGAGTCATTCTGACCCAAAAAAATGTTTCAGGCCATTGGTTACCAAATGATTCAGGCCATTGGTTACCAAATATCTTGTCCAAAGCCTGCCTTTTAAACTCTAAAAGACGAAAATACAGTCATTTTGACAAAAAAAATTTTCAGACCTTTGGTGACCAAATGCAGTTATTTTGACTAAAAAAGGCTTTAACCACTTGCCTACAGTGCACTTTCACCCCCTTCCTGCCCAGACCGATTTTCAGCTTTCAGCGCTCTCACACTTTGACTGAGAATTACTCAGTCATGCAACACTGTACCCATACAAAAATTGTGTCCTTTTTTTCACACAAATAGAGCTTTCTTTTGATGGTATTTGATCAATACTGGGTTTTTTATTTTTTGTGCTATAAATAAAAAAAGACTGAAAATATCGTGAAAAAACGCATTTTTCTTTGTTTCTGTCATAAAATTTTGCAAATGAGTAATTTTTCTTCACAAATTTTGGCCAAATTTTATACTGCTACTTATCTTTGGTAAAAAAACCCAAATAAGTGTATATTATTTGGTCTTTGTGAAAGTTATAGAGTCCACAAGTTATGGTGCTATTCATTGAAAATTGATCACACTTGATCACACCTGATGTACTGAAGGCCTATCTCATTTCTTGAGACACTAAAAGGTCAGGAAAGTACAAATACCCCCCAAATGACCCCTTTTTGGAAAGTAGACATTCCAAGGTATTTAATAAGGGGCATGATGAGTTTTTTGAAGTTGTAATTTTTTCCCACAATGCTTTGCAAAATGAAGATTTATTTTTTTTTATTTTTTTTTTTTACAAATTGCCGTATTAACAGGTTATTTCTCTCACACAGCACATGTATACTTGCAACTACACCCCAAAACACATTCTACTACTCCACCTGAGTATGGCGATACCACATGTGTGAGACTTTTTCACAGCCTGGCCACATACAGAGGCCTAACATCCGAGTAGCAGCGTCCGGCATTCTAGGAGCACAAATTACACATATCATTTCCTGACAACCTATCGCACTTTTGAAGGCCCTGGAGCACCAGGACAATGGAAACCCCCATAAAATGACCCCATTTTGGAAAGCAAACAGCCCAACGTATAATTTTTGAGGCATAATGAGTCTTTTGAATATGTCATTTTTTTCCACAAGTTTTTGGAAAATGTGGAAAGAAAATGAAAACACATTTTTTTTACACAAAGCTGTCCATTTATGCAATATTTCTAACACATCGCATGTACATAGCAAAACTTGCACCCCAAAATACATTCTGCTATTCCTCCTGAGTATGGCGATACCACATGTGTAACACTTTTTCACAGCCTGGCCACATACATAGGCCTCACATCCAAGTAGCGCTTTACACAAAGTTGTCCATTTATCCACTTTAAGACTGGGCCTATTTTTGACACTTGGTGTTTACAAGCTAAAATCATTTTTTTTGCTAGAAAACTACTTTGAACCCCCAAACATTATATATTTTTTTTAGCAGAGACCCTAGAGAATAAAATGGAGATCGTTGCAATATTTTTTATCACACCATATTTGCGCAGCAGTCTTCCAAATGCGATTTTTTTGAAAAAAATTCACTTTTTTGAACTAAAAAATAAGAAAACAGTAAATTTAGCCCAATTGTTTTCCATAATGTGAAAGATAATGTTACGCCGAGTAATTAGATACCCAACATGTCATGCTTCGAAATTGCGCATGCTCACAGAATGGCGCCAAACATTGGTACTTAAAAATCCCCATAGGCAACATTTTAAAAATTTCTGCAGGTTACTAGCTTAGAGTTACAGAGGAGGTCTAGGGCTCAAATTATTGCACTCGCTCTAACGATCGCGGCGATACCTCACATGTATGGTTTGAACACCGTTTACATATGTGGGCGGGACTTGCGTATGCGTTTGCTTCTGCGCGCGAGCTAACGGGGACAGGGCGCTTTAATTTTTTTTTTTTTTTTTCCTATTTATTTTATTTATTATTTTTTTATTTTTACACAGTTTAAAAAAAAAAATGTTTTGATAATTTTTATTCCTATTACAAGGAATGTAAACATCCCTTGTAATAGAAATAGGCATGACAGGTCCTCTTTATTGTGAGATCTGGGGTCAAAAAGACCTCACACCTCACAACTACACTAAAAAAGAAAAAAAAAAAATTGTTGAAAGAGGAAAAAAAAAAAGCAAAAAAAAAAGCGGCCCTTTAAACCGGTTGCTAGGCAACGTCTTTTGACGTAGCTCCGGTCCTCCAAGACCATAGAGTTGAGTGAGGGCCATCTTGCCCTCACTCGACTTCCTGTCTCTGAGGATCCGGGACCGGATAGTTTTCCCCGCTTCCGGCGGGTCCGGTAAGCTGGGAAAACGTCTGGGACGCGGCAGGAGGGGGGGGCACCTCTTCTCCTGCACCGTAAGGGTAATTCCGCGGCGAATCCGCCACTGGGACCACCCTTATCTGAAAGCCGACCACCCGCCGTTTCAAAAAATACCGGGGTTATGGGGGCTATCTGCTGCCATAACCCCAGTATTTAGCTTTTAATGGCCGACGCATATAGTCGTTAGGCGGTCAGTAAGTGATTGCATGTATATGGCAAACAGGTGACGATGACTGACGGGGTGACAGGTGACGATGACTGATGGGGTGACAGGTGACGATGACTGATGGGGGTGACAGGTGACGATGATTGATGAGGTGACGGGTGATGATGATTGATGAGGTGACAGGTGACGATGATTGATGGGGTGACAGGTGACGATGATTGATGAGGTGACAGGTGATGATGATTGATGGGGTGACAGATGACGATGATTGATGGGGTGACAGATGACAGTCACTGACGGGGTGACATGTGACGATGATTGATGGGGTGACAAGTGACGATCACTGATGGGGTGACAGGTGACGATGACTGATGGGGTGACAGGTGACGGTGATTGATGGGGTGACAGGTGATGGGCGATGGTCACTGATGGGTGACAGGTCACGGGCAATGGTGCACGGCGGTACTGATGGCAGTCTCTGGTGACCGGTGAACTTTAGGCTACGTTCACATGTGAGCGTAGAGATCGCGGGCAGAATCACTGCGATTCTGCCCGTGATCCAGAAATCATTGCAAATTGCGGGGCGCCTGTGCGTTGCCCGTGATTTGCAATAGCACCCCAAACGCTGTGCGATGTTGCTGCGATTTCCGCCTGCCGAATCGCGGTAACATCGCGCAAACAACGCATGACGCTCCAAAGAAACTCTTGTACCTTTTTTGGGCGTCATGCGATGTTTGCGCGATGTTACTGCGATTCGGCAGGCGGAAATGGCGGCAACATCGCACAGCGTTTGGGGTGCTATTGCAAATCAGGGGCAACGCACAGGCGTCCCGCGATTTGCAATGATTTCCGGATCGCGGGCAGAATCGCAGTGATTCTGCCTGCGATCGCTGCGCTCACATGTGAACGTTATGGGTGTCAATTTCTGGGCACTGATGAGGTGACTGTTGGGTGACAGGGGACATTGGGGGGGCTGAGGACTGTGTGGGGACCTTTATTAGTGTGATTTTTACTTTACTTTGTGACATGTGTACAGAGCAGTAACTCACTATTTCTAGCTCTTCTCCCCTCATACTGGAAACTGTATGAGGAGAGAAGAGCTAGTAACACTGAGTTACTGCTCTTTGTTTACATTTTGTGATCGGCTGTGAATAGATTCACAGCCGATCACTTAGTAAACAGTCACTGTCAGTGACTGTTTACTACCGCCGGTGACAGCTGTGTTCCTACGGAATCAGCTGTGTTCCTACGGAACACAGTGCCACCGACATGACCGCGCTGCGCGCTCCCGATCGCGCATGCGCGGTCATCTGGTGGGCGCCTTCATTGTGATCAGCTGTGTCATTGGAACACAGCCGATCACGTGGGAAACAGCCACGCCCATTGGCTGTTTCCCCCCTGCCGGTGACGGGGGGTGTCCCGGGGACACCCCGACACCGGCAGTGAAGGGCGGCGCGCACGCGATCGTGCGCCTGCCCTGCTTAAAGTGCCGCCGTCATATGACGGCGGCCCAGGATAATGGTCGCTCCGCTCCGCCGTCATATGACGGCGGGCGGGCGGCAAGCGGTTAAGAAAAAAATTTTCAGCCCATTGGTTACGAAATGCAATTATCTTTTCAAAAACCGGCTTTTTAAGACTACCCTGAATGCGCCCGATCTCGTCTGATCTCGGAAGCTAAACAGGGTCGGGCCTGGTTAGTACCTGGATGGGAGAATGCCTGGGAATACCAGGTGCTGTAGGCTTTTGGCTTTTCCTTTATTCATTGGCTTTCTTTTTGTTTCTCCTGATGTGCCATCTTGCCATGGCCAAGTTCAAAGGGGTCGAGGGTGGCACTCATGATCGCCTACGGCCACATCACCCTGAACGCGCCTGATCTTGTCTGATCTCAGAAGCTAAGCAGGGTTGGGCCTGGTTAGTACCTGGATGGGAGACCGCCTGGGAATACCAGGTGCTGTAGGCTTTTGGGTTTTTCTTTGTTGGCTTTCTTTTTGTTTCTCCTGAGGTGCCATCTTGGCATGGCCAAGTTCAAAGGGGTCGAGGGTGGCAGTTGTGATCCCCTACGGCCACATCACCCCGAACACGCCTGATCTCGTCTGATCTTGGAAGCTAAGCAGGGTCGGGCCTGGTTAGTACCTGGATGGGAGATCGCCTTGGAATACCAGGTGCTGTTGGCTTTTGGCATTTCCTTTATTCATTGGCTTTCTTTTTGTTTCTCCTGAGGTGCCATCTTGCAATGGCCAAGTTCAAAGGGGTTGAGGGTGGTAGTGATGATCTCCTACAGCCACATCACCCTGTACATTCCCGATCTAGTCTGATTTAGGAAGCTAAGCAGCATCGTGCTTGGTTAGTACCTGGATGGGAGACCGCCTGAGAATACCAGGTGCTGTAGGCTTTTGGCTTTTCCTTTATTTGTTGGCTTTCTTTTTGTTTCTCTTGAGGTGCCATCTTGCCATGGCCAGGTTCAAAGGGGTCGAGGGTGGCAGTGGTGATCGCCTATGTCCACATCACCCTGAAACTGCCCAATCTCTCCTGTCCTCGGAAGATAAGCAGGGTCGGGCCTGGTTAGTACCTGGATGGTAGACCGCCTGGGAATACGAGGTGCCGTAGGCTTTTGGCTTTTCCTTTATTCGTTGGCTTTCTTTTTGTTTCTCTTGAGGTGCCATCTTGCCATGGCCAAGTTCAAAGGGGTCGAGGGTGGCAGTGATGATCGCCAACAGCCACATCACTATGAACGCGCCCAATCTCATCTGCTCTCGGAAGCTAAGCAGGGTCGGGCCTGGTTAGTACATGGATGGGAGACCGCCTGGGAATACGAGGTGCCATAGGCTTTTGGCTTTTCCTTTATTCGTTGGCTTTCTTTTTGTTTCTCTTGAGGTGCCATCTTGCCATGGCCAAGTTCAAAGGGGTCGAGGGTGGCCGTGATGATTGCCGTGATGATTGCCGTGATGATTGCCGTGATGATTGCCGTGATGATTGCCGTGATGATTGCCGTGATGATTGCCGTGATGATTGCCGTGATGATTGCCGTGATGATTGCCGTGATGATTGCCAACAGCTACATCACCCTGAACGTGCCCGATCTCATCTGATTTTGGAAGCTAAGCAGGGTCGAGCCTGGTTAGTACCTGGATGGGAGAGCGCCTGGGAATACCAGGTGCTGTAGGATTTTGGCTTTTCCTTTATTCGTTTGCTTTCTTTTTGTTTCCCCTGAGGTGCCATCTTGCCATTGCCAAGTTCAAAGGGGTCGAGGGTGGCAGTAGTGATGGCCTATGTCCATATCACCCTGCACATGCCAGATTTCGTCTGATCTCAGAAGCTAAGCAGGGTCGGGCCTGGTTAGTACCTGGATGGGAGACCGCCTGGGAATACCAGGTGCTGTAGGAATTTGGCTTTTCCTTTATTTGTTTGCTTTCTTTTTGTTTCCCCTGAGGTGCCATCTTGCCATTGCCAAGTTCAAAGGGGTTGAGGGTGGCCTTTCTTATCACCTACGCCCACATCACCCTGAACGCGCCCGATTTTGTCTGATCTCGGAAGCTAAGCAGGGTCAGGCCTGGTTCGTACATGGATGGGAGACCGCCTGGGAATACAAGGTGCTGTAGGCTTTTTGCTTTTCCTTTATTCGTTGGCTTTCTTTTTGCTCCTCCTGAGGTGCCATCTTGCCATGGCCAAGTTCAAAGGGGTCGAGGGTGTCAGTGGTGATCGCCTATGGCCACATCACCCTGAATGCGCCCGATCTCGTGTGATTTTGGAAGCTAAGCAGGGTCGAGCCTGGTTAGTTTCTGGATGGGAGACAGCCTGGGAATGCCAGGTGCTGTAGGCTATTGGCTTTTCCTTTATTCATTGGCTCTCTTTTTGTTTCTCCTGAGGTGCCATCTTGCCATGGGCAAGTTCAAAGGGGTCGAGAAAGGCAGGGATAATCGCCTACGGCCAAATCACCCTGAATGCGCCTCATCTCGTCTCATCTTGGAAGCTAAGCAGGGTCGGGCCTGGTTAGTACCTGGATTGGAGACCGCCAGGGAATACCAGGTGGTGTAGGCTTATGGCTTTTCCTTTATTCGTTGGCTTTCTTTTTGTTTCTCCTGAGGTGCCATCTTGCCATGGCCAAGTTCAAAGGGGTCGAGTGTGGCAGTGGTGATCGCTTACAGCCACATCACCCTGAACGTGTCCGATCTCTTCTGATCTCGGAAGCTAAGCAGGGTTGGGCCTGGTTATTACCTGGATTGGAGACCGCCTGGGGATGCCAGGTGTGGAAGGCTTTTGGCTTTTCCTTTATTCGTTGGCTTTCTTTTTGTTTCTCCTGAAGTGCCATCTTGCCATGGCCAAGTTTAAAGGGGTCGAGGGTGGCAGTGGTGATCGCCTATGGCCACATCACCCTGATTGCACCCGATCTCGTCTGATTTTGGAAGCTAAGCATGGTCGGGCCTGGTTAGTACCTGAAAGGGAGACTGCTTGAGAATACCAGGTGCTGTAGGCTTTTGTCTTTTCCTTTATTCGTTGGCTTTCTTTGTGTTTCTCCTTAGGTGCCATCTTGCCATAGGCAAGTTCAAAGGGGTCGAGGGTGGCAGTAGTGATCGCCTACGGCCACATCACCCTGCACTTGCCCGATCTCGTCTGATCTCAGAAGCTAAGCAGGGTCGGGCCTGGTTAGTACCTGGATGGGAGACCGCCTGGGAATACCAGGTGCTGTAGGCTTTTGGCTTTTCCTTTATTCGTTGGCTTTCTTTTTGTTTCTCCTGAGGTGCCATCTTGCCATAGCCAAGTTCAAAGGGGTCGAGGGTGGCAGTAGTGATCGCCTACAGCCACATCAACCCGGAACGCGCCTGATCTTGTCTGATCTCGGAAGCTAAGCAGGGTCGGGCCTGGTTAGTACCTGGATGGAAGACCGCCTGGGAATACCAGGTGCTGTAGGCTTTTGGCTTTTCCTTTATTCGTTGGCTTTCTTTTTGTTTCTCCTGAGGTGCCATCTTGCCATGGCCAAGTTCAACTTGTCTAAAACTGGCATTTTAAGACTCTAAAAGAAAAAAATACAGTAATTTTGGCTAAAAAACGTTTTCCAGACCTTTGGTGACCAAATGCAAGTTATCTTGTCTAAAACAACCGTTTTAAGACTCTAAAAGACAAAAATACAGTCATTTTGACTAAAATTTTTTTCCAGATCTTTGGTTATCAAATGCCGTTATTTTGACTAAAAAAAGGCTTTTTAGACACTTGAAAACCAAAATAGAGTCATTTTGACCAAAACAAATTTTCAGTCTATTGGTTACCACATGCAGTTATCTTGTTTAAAAGCGGCTTTTTAAGACTCTAAAAGACGAAAATACAGTCATTTTGTCTAAAAAAAATGTTCAGACCTTTGGTGACCAAATGCAATTATCTTGACTAAAAAAGGCTTTTTAGACATTTGGAGACCAACATAAAATAATTACTCTATTTTGGACTCCAAGTGTCTAAAAAGCCTTTTTTAGTCAAAATAACTGCATTTGGTCCCAAAGGTCTGAAAAATGTTTTTAGCCAAAATGCCTGTATTTATGTTTTTTTTGCATTTTGTAAACCAATGGCCTGGAAAATCTTTTTTTGGTCAAAATTACACTATTTTGGTCTCCAAGTGTCTAAAAAGCCTCTTTTTTAGTCAAAATGACTCTATTTTGGTCTCCAAGTGTATAAAAGCCTTTTTTAGTCAAAATAACTGCATTTGGTCACCAAAGGTCTGAAAAAAAATTTAGTCAAAATGACTGAATTTTTGTCTTTTAGTGCCTTAAAAAGCCGGTTTTAGACAAGATTTTAGACATGTAGGCTCCAATGGCCTGAAAACAATTTTTTTGGTCAAAATGACTCTATTTTGCTCTCCAAGTGTATAAAAAGCCTTTTTTAGTCAAAATAACTGCATTTGGTCACCAAAGGTCTGAAATTTTTTTGTCAAAATGACTGAATTTTTGTCTTTTAGTGCCTTAAAAATCCGGTTTTAGACAAGATTTTAGACATGTAGGCTCCAATGGCCTGAAAAAATGTTTTTGGTCAAAATGACTGTTTTGGTCTCCAAGTGTCTAAAAAGCCTTTTTTAGTCAAAATAACTGCATTTGGTCACCAAAGGCCTGACTAATTTGTTTAGTCAAAATGACTGTATTTTTGTCTTTTAGAGTCTTTTGTCAAAATTAATGTATTTAGTATTCTGTGGCTGAAGGTACATTATGCCTTCACAGGATACAGAAGTAAGTGTCGGCCATAAAAGTCCCCAAAAATTAGCCTGACAGCTAAGAACGTAGTATTTGGTGGCTGAAGGTACATTTGGGGCCTATACAGGCTGACACTTACTTCTGTATCATGTGAATGCCTAATGTACCTCCAGCCATTAAATACTACGTTCTTTGCTGTCAGTTAAACCCATTTGAGCTAATTTGTGGGGCCTATACAGGCCGACACTTACTTCTGTACCCCGTGAATGCCTAATATACATTCAGCCACCAAATAATACGTTCTTACCTGTCTAATTTGACTAAAAAAATTTTCATTCACAGGATACAGAAGTAAGTGTCGGCCATAAAAGGCCCCAAAATTAGCCCACATGGTTTACCTGACAGCTAAGAACGTAGTATTTGGTGGCTTATGGTATATTAGGCATTCACAGGGTACAGAAGAAAGTGTCGGCCTGTATAGGCCCCAAAAATTAGCCCACATGGGTTTAATTGACAGCTAAGAACGTAGTATTCTGTGGCTGAAGGTACATTAGGCATTCACAGGGTACAGAAGTAAGTGTCGGCCTGTATAGGCCCCAAAAATTAGCCCACATGGGTTTAACTGACAGCTAAGAACGTTTAGGCCCCAAAAATTAGCTCACATGGGTTTAACTGACTTCTGTATACTGTGTGAATGCCTAATGTAACTTCAGCCACAGAATACTACATTCTTAGCTGTCAGTAAAACCCATGTGGGCTAATTTTTGGGGACTATACAGGCCGACACTTTCTTCTGTATCCTGTGAATGCCTAATGTACCTTCAGCCACCAAATACTACATTCTTAACTGTCAGGTAAACCCATGTGAGCTAATTTTTGGGGCCTATACATGCCGACACTTACTTCTGTATACTGTGTGAATGCCTAATGTACCTCTAGCCATCAAATACTACGTTCTTTGCTGTCAGTTAAACCCATGTGAGCTAATTTTTGGGGCCTATACAGGCCGACACTTACTTTTGTATACTGTGTGAATGCCTAATGTACCTCCAGCCATCAAATACACTACGTTCTTTGCTGTCAGTTAAACCCATGTGAGCTAATTTTTGGGGCCTATACAGGCTGACACTTACTTCTGTATCATGTGAATGCCTAATGTACCTCCATCCATTAAATACTGCGTTCTTTGCTGTCAGTTAAACCCATTTGAGCTAATTTTTGGGGCCTATACAGGCCGACACTTACTTCTTTATCCTGTGAATGCCTAATGTACCTTCAGCCACAGAATACTACGTTCTTAGCTGTCAGGTAAACGCATGTGGGCTAATTTTTGGGGCCTTTTACGGCCGACACTTACTTCTGTATTCTGTGAATGCCTAATGTACCTTCAGCCACAGAATACTACGTTCTTAGCTGTCAATTAACCACTTACCGCATACTAACGTAGGTCTACGTCAGTAAACTTTGCGGTAGTGTACCGGGATGATGCCTCTAGCTAGAGGCACCATCCCGGTACCGTGGTTTAGAGCCGACGGTTGGCTTTCCGTCGGTACCGACCGATGCGGCTCGGGAGCCGCTCGATCGGTACCCGGGGGGGCGGGAGGGGACGTCCCCCCCCCTCCCGCCGCCTTCCGTGGCTTTGCCCGGGGCTCCCGTTCCACCGGGAGCCCCGAGCACCCAGCCGGCACGTCCGCCGGCTGGATGGAGTCCCGATGAATGCCGGAAACGGCATCGATCGGGTCTCCGATGACGTAACCCGGAGGCGGCGTCCATGACGTCACTTCCGGGTTACTGTGCTGCAAAAGGCGGCAAATTTGAAAAACGGCTGTATGCAAAAATGCCGTTTTCGGCGTTTTGCATACAGGGAAGTGTAGTGGAGGGGTCTAGGGTCTTTTAGACCCTCGATCCCTCCATAAAGTGTACCTGTCACTACATATTGGTGTCACAAGGGATGTTTACATTGCTTGTGACAACAATAAAAGTGATCAGATTTTTTTTTTTTTTTAAAACTTTAATAAAGTTAAAAAAATAAATAAAATAAATGGGAAAATAAAAAAAAAAAAAAAAATTTTGCCCCCCCGTCACCGTTAGCTCGCGCACAAAAAAAAACGTATACGGAAGTCGAGCCGCAAATGAAATCGCTGTTCAAACCACACATGTGAGGTATCGCCGCGATCGCCAGAGCGTGAGCAATAATTTAAAAAAAAGAGCTACACTCTAACTCTAAACTGGTAACCGTTACATAAATTTAAAGCGTCGCAGATTGAGATCTCTTTTGACCGTAGTTTGTCGCGATCCCACGGGGGGGGCGCAATTTTAAACCGTAACATGTTGGGTATCTATTTACTCGGCGTGACATGTTCTTTCACAATATACAAAATGGGCTAACTTTACTGTTTAGTATTTTTTAAAATTAGTGAAATGTGATTTTTCAAAAATTTTCCAAAAAAATGGCGCTTTAAAGACCGCTGCGCAAATACCGCGTGATAAAAAATATTACAATGACCGACATTTTATTCTCCAGAGTCTTTGCTAAAAAAATATATATAATGTTTGGGGGTTCTAAGTAGTTTTCTAGGAAAAAATACTGATTTAAACTTGTAAACAAAAAGTGTCCGAAATAGGGCTGGGGCTTAAGTGGTTAAACCCATGTGGGCTAATTTTTGGGGCCTATACAGGCCGACACTTACTTCTGTACCCCGTGAATGCCTAATATACATTCAGCCACCAAATACTACGTTCTTACCTGTCAGGTAAACCCATGTGGGCTAATTTTTGGTTCCATTTATGGCTGACACTTACTTCTGTACCCTGTGAATGCCTAATGTACCTTCAGCCACAGAATACTACGTTCTTAGCTGTCAATTAAACCCATGTGGGCTAATTTTTGGGGCCTATACAGGCCGACAATTTCTTCTGTACCCTGTGAATGCCTAATATACCATCAGCCACCAAATACTACGTTCTTAGCTGTCAGGTAAACCATGTGGGCTAATTTTGGGGCCTTTTATGGCCGACACTTACTTCTGTATCCTGTGAATGAAAAAAATTTTAGTCAAAATGACTGTATTTTTGTATTTTAGAGTCTTAAAAAGCCGGTTTTAGTCAAGATAGCTGAATTTTGCTCTCCAATGGCCTGAAATTTTTTTGGTCAAAATCACTCTATTTTGGTCTCCAAGTGTCTTAAAATCTTTTTTTAGTCAAAATAACTGCATTTGGTCACCAAAGGTCTGAAAAAAAATGTAGTCAAAATGACTATATTTTTGTCTTTTAGAGCCTTAAAAAGCTGGTTTTAGACAAGATAACTGTATTTGGGCTCCAATGACCTGAAATTATTTTTGGTCAAAATGACTCTATTTTGGTCTCCAAGTGTCTAAAAATACTTTTTTAGTCGAAATAACAGCATTTGGTCACCAAAGGTCTGAAAGAAAAATTTAGTCAAAATGACTGTATTTTTGTCTTTTAGAGCCTTAAAAAGCCAGTTTTAGACAAGATTTGTCTAAAACCGGCCATTTGGGCTCCAATGGCCTGAAAAATGTTTTGGTCAAAAAGACTCTATTTTTGCCTCCAAGTGTCTAAAAAGCCTTTTTTAATCAAAATAACTGCATTTGGTCACCAAAGGTCTGAAAATTTTTTTAGTCAAAATGACTATATTTTTTTCTTTTAGAGCCTTAAAAGCCGGTTTTAGACAAGATTTGTCTAAAACCGGCCATTTGGCTGCAATGGCCTGAAAAAAAATTTTTGGTCTCCAAGTGTCTAAAAAAGCCTTTTTTATTCAAAATAACTGCATTTGGTCACCAAAGGTCTGAAACTTTTTTTAGTCGAAATGATTGTATTTTTGTCTTTTAGAGTCATAAAAAGCCGGTTTCAGACAAGATAACTGCATTTTGCTCTCCATTGGCGTGAAATTTATTTTTGGTCAAAATTACAATTTTGGTCTCCAAGTGTCTAAAAATCCTTTTTTAGTCCAAATAACAGCATTTGGTCACCAAAGGCCTGAAAAATGTTTTAGTCAAATTGACTGTATTTTTGTCTTTTAGAGCTACTAATGTATTAGTAGCTGTGATTGGCCATCTGAAGCATGTGACCCATGTCTTTATAAGTTCGAGAGACACAGCGCGGTGCGTAATTCTGCTGTAGTGTAGGGAGAGGGCACACATCATACGTGCTGGCTGCTGCTGATTAGGGACAGACAGTGAAAAATTGTGCCCGAAAAGAATGCAGGGACAGGTCGGAGTGTAGGCAGGGAAAGATATTTGAGCATTTTAGGGACAGGCTGGAGAGATTAGGCAGGGACAGAACAATCGTCCGTTAGCGATCTACATCAATTTTGCTGTGTGGGGGGTGGTGCAGTGAATGATCTTTTTGCCCTCACTTGAGCCCACTGAGGAGGAGGAGGGAGAAAAAAATATATTTTTATCAGTCTGTTGTGTGCAGCGTTCAGCTATATTTTACTACAGATTGCTGTTCTAATCTGCTATTTAAAAATTACAAAGTTAAAGGGGAATTTTTTTTCCCTTCATAGCCTGCTGCTGAGCTGACCGTGACATAAAACATAAGACACTGCATTGCTCACATGTGCTATTGAAAAATCACCAATTTTATATCATATTTTCTATTCCGCTATTCAATCTACACCCTTTGGGCTGAAAATAATTAAATTGAAGCATAGTCCGTATCGGTACATGTGAGATACACCTTCCAAATTTTTGGAGCGCATTTTCCACCGCCGAGCATTGCAGGGTGCTTCAGTTTGCCTCCTGTTCTGAACTCCTCCTACTCCTCATCCTGCCTTTAGGGTACAAAAAATTGTAATCGGGGCCTAGTCTGGGTCTGTACGTGTGAGATACACTATTTTATATCATATTTTCTATTCCGCTATTCAATCTACACCCTTTGGGGTAAAAAGAATTAAATTGCGGCATAGTCTGTATCGGTACGTGTGAGATACACTTTTCCAATTTTTGGGGCGCATCTTCCCCTGCTGAGGATTGCAGGGTGCTTCAGTTTGCCTCCTGTTCCGAACTCCTCCTACTCTTCATCCTGCCTTTAGGGTACAAAAAATTGTAATCGGGGCCTAGTCTGGGTCTGTACGTGTGAGATACACCTTTTTATATCATATTTTCTATTCCGCTATTCAATATACACCCTTTTGGGGTGAAAAAAATTAAATTACGGCATAGTCTGTATCGGTACGTGTGAGATACACCTTTTAAATTTGTTTGGCGCATCTCCTTCCACTGCCAAGGATTGCAGGGCGCTTCAGTTTGCCTCCTGTTCCGAACTCCTCCTACTCCTCTTCCTCATCCTCCCTGTAGGGTACAAAAAATTGTAATTGGGGGCCCAGTCTGTGTTTGTACGTGTGAGATACACCATTTTATAAAATTTTTCCTATTCCGCTATTTAATATACACCCTTTTGGAGTGTAAAAAATTAAATTACGGCATAGTCTGTATCGGTACGTGTGAGATACACCTTTTAAATTTGTTTGGCGCGTCTCCTTCCACCACCGAGGATTGCAGGGCGCTTCAGTTTGCCTCCTGTTCCGAACTCCTCCTACTCCTCTTCCTCTTCCTCATCCTCATCCTCCCTTTAGGGTACAAAAAATTGTAATCGGGGCCTAGTCTGTGTTTGTACGTGTGAGATACACCGTTTTATAATTTTTTTTCTATTCCGTTATTCAATATACACCCTTTTGGAGTGTAAAAAATTAAATTACGGCATAGTCTGTATAGGTACGTGTGAGATACACCTTTTAAATTTGTTTGGCGCATCTCCTTCCACCGCCGAGGATTGCAGGGTGCTTCAGTTTGCCTCCTGTTCCAAACTCCTCCTACTCCTCTTCCTCATCCTCATCCTTCCTTTAGGGTACAAAAAATTGTAATCGGGGCCTAGTCTGTGTTTGTACGTTGTTAGATACACCATTTTATAAAAAATGTTCTATTCCGCTATTCAATATACACCCTTTTGGGGTGAAAAAAATTTAATTACGGCATAGTCTGTATCGGTACGTGTGAGATACACCTTTTAAATTTGTTTGGCGTATCTCCTTCCACCGCCAAG
Organism: Pelophylax lessonae; assembly: GCF_965119305.1. Lineage (NCBI taxonomy): Eukaryota > Metazoa > Chordata > Amphibia > Anura > Ranidae > Pelophylax > Pelophylax lessonae. Next base: position 48,072 of record NW_028119765.1, read on the forward strand.
GATTGCAGGGTGCTTCAGTTTGCCTCCTGTTCCGAACTCCTCCTGCTCCTCTTCCTCATCCTCCCTTTAGGGTACATAAAATTGTAATCGGGGCCTAGTCTGTGTTTATACGTGTGAGATACACCGTTTTATATCCTTTTTCTATTCCGCTATTCAATATACACCCTTTTGGGGTGAAAAAAATTAAATTGCGGCATACTTTGCATATTTGACTGTGAGATACACCCGTGCAATACTGTTGTTGTTTTGTTCCGCTATTCAATAAACACCTTTCTAGGGCAAGATCATAAATTACCGAAATATGAGGAGACCGTCAAATAGGGGCCGTGGCCTGGGTTGTCGTGCTGCTGGTAGAGCTCCTGTTGCAAGGAGAGGACGTGGTCGATCTGTGCCAGCTACATCCACAAGTGAAACACCTTCCTCAAGTGTGAGTAGGCGACAGAACCTGCAGCAGTATTTGGTAGGGCATCATGCGCCTCTACAAGTGTTGAGGCCAGAACAAGTAGAGGCGATGGTAGATTGGTTTGCTGCTGACAGTGCCTCCAGTTCCTTCACATTGTCTCCCACCCAGTCTACTGCAGAAAGGTCAGAGTTGGCACCTGCAGCCAATGTCCAACTGTCTTTCACCTCCCCCCCTTGCAAATCAGGCAAGCAGTCTGAGCCCCAAGTCATGCAGCAGTCTCTTCTTCTTTTTGATGACTCTGTCAGCAGGGTTTCCCAGGGCCATCCACCTAGCCCTGCCCCAGAAGTGGAAGAGATTGAGTGCAGCGATGCCCAACCACTTATTTCTCAAGATGAGTACATGGAAAGACCATCGCAGCACATCTCCGATGATGACGAAACGCAGGTGCCAACTGCTGCGGCACTCAGAATTGTGGAGAATGACAAGGAGGGCAGGGGTGAAGACTGGGTGGAAGATGATGTGGAGGACGATGAGGTCCTCGACCCCACATTGAATGATGGTCATGCAGGTGACCTGAGTAGTTTGGAGGAAGAGGCGGTGGTTGCACAGGGCCACCAGCACAGCAGAAGAGGGAGCAGGGTGCAGAAGCGGAGCGGCCGTGCCCTAGACACTACGCCTGCTACTGCCCAATGCAGCAAGGGACCGAGCGCACCAAAGCCAGCTCAACGGAGTTCTCTAGCGTGGAAGTTCTTCAGAAAATGTGCTGATGACAGGACACGAGTGGTTTGCACCCTGTGCAATCAGAGCCTGAAGCGAGGCATAAACCTTCTCAACCTGAGCACAACCTGCATGATCAGGCATCTAAGTGCAAAGCACGAGCTGCAGTGGAGTAGACACCTTCAAAACCAAGAAAGGTCTCTGGCTCCTCCTGCTTCCTCTTCTGCTGCAGTCTCGGCCTCTTCATCCACCTCTGTAGTGATACCGACACCTGCCACCCCGCAAACAGACGATCTGTCAACAACACCACCACCTGGGTCACCAACCATCTCCACAATGTCCCGTGGAAGTGTTCAGCTTTCCATCTCCCAAACACTTCAGAGGAAGAGGAAGTACCCCCCTACCCACCCGCGATCTCTTGCCCTGAATGCCAGCATTTCAAAATTCTTGGCCTTTGAAATGCTGTCATTCCGTCTGGTGGAGACGCACAGTTTCCAGGCAAGCCATCCCTTCCCTGCACAACCAAGTGGGGGAAAAAATCAGGTGTGCACTGCGCAACGCCATCTGTGGCAAGGTCCACCTAACTACCGATACGTGGACCAGTAAGCATGGTCAGGGGCGTTATATCTCCCTGACACTGTCCCAACGGCACACTGGGTAAATGCAGTGGTGGAGGGGCCTGAGGCGGATAGCAATTTGGCGCATGTCCTTCCACCACCGAGGATTGCAGGGCGCTTCAGTTTGCCTCCTGTTCCTAACTCCTCCTACTCCGCTTCCTCATCCTCTACCGCCTCCTCATCCGTTCAGCGTAACCCCTTCACCACAAACTTCAGCACAGACAGGGGTAAACGACAGCAGGCAGTTTTTTTTTTTTTTTTTTAGTTTCAATAGATTTTTATTGAAGTGAAAAAAAGCATGTATAAACATATAACCGTAGATCCATATACATAGGATAAGAACTTACACAAAATAACAGTAACAGTAGGTCGTTTTCGGCATAACAGGGATAGCAGGACTGCTATACAGAACACCATCAATTATGCAAAGCTATCAATCAATAGCTTTAACAGCCTGAGATGGGTACATTGCTACTGCATATACACATCTAAAATAGCTATACAATAAATGACTCAACTGTCGCCATGCATTTAGATGATAGTATAACATATAACTCAAAAACCATATATAGGAACTACCGCTCTTACCTACTTCCTCAGAGCGGGTCTAGCTGAGTGCAATTAAATGTCCAAAGCCCTCACCCCTAACGGGTGCAAACTGTGAGGGATTAGACCAGACCTACACCACACAGTTGTACAGGTGTCGCCACTACCTATACAAGAGACCCAGGGCCAAGGAGTTATGAAGTGAAGTTTAGGTAGGGGTTGGGGGAGGGGAGGGTATGGAGGAAGTAGTGGAAGGGAGGGGGGGGGGCACTGCCAATACACTTAGGTAAAATTCACATTTACGTGCATATTATCACATTTATCGGAGTAGATATAGTATGTTAGAGGAATGATTTAACCAGACCTGCCATTGTTTCAGAAAGGTGGCCGCTCTGCAGTTCCTAAACGCCAACAATTTTTCCATCTCGCATTGAGTGGACACCCTGTTTTTAATTGCTGTCAAGTGAGGAGAGGTAGTAGATCGCCATTTAGCAGCAATTGCAATTCTCGTTGCAAATAAAATATGAGCCAGAACTTTTCTGAAGCTAGGAGGATAGCCCTCTAGACCCAGGCTGAAAAGTGCGAGGGCCGGGGAAGGAGGGAGGTTAGCTCCCATCAATAGAGATGCCCAATTGAAGACCTCTTTCCATAATGGTTGAACCACTGGGCAACTCCAGAAGATATGTAGCAGGTTTCCTCTTTCCTGGCATTCACGCCAGCAAAGGGGAGAGCACTTTGAGTCGATGGCATTTAGTCTTGTAGGTGTCATATAGTACCTATGTAGAAGTTTCTGCGAGTTGTCCCAGTGATCCACACATGCCGAGGATGCATAATTGGTTTTAAAAGCCCTCAGCCACTGTGCGACCGAGAAGGATTGTTGTAAGGCTTCCTCCCATTTCAGAATAGTAGGGGATTTACGGAAAGGTTGGTGGTAGTTGCAAAAGCGATAGCAGATCGAGATTCCCCTCGCCTTGGAACTGCCTTTATTTAAGAGATAGTGCCATATTTTTTTCGGGAACAGGAAATTCAGGGATTTGCGGGAGCGGTCAAAAGCAGCTATCTGATATTTGGTCAATAGGTCACTAGCAGATTTGGGGTGGATAGGGCTGCCATGAAATTGGAAGCCACGCTTTCTCCAATTGAGGGTCGATACTCCTGGAATCAGGAGATCATAGGCTGCTAGAGGGGTGGGAATATTCACACAATCTTCTTCAGTAAAATCAGTTTTTATAAGTCCTGTCCATGCCAATATGGTGGCCTGAACAGTAGGGGAGGCAGGAATTTTCACATTGTTGCGCACGGTGGCCGCACACAGTAAGGCGTATAGATCATGACCTGGGGTAAATTTACGCTCTATATGGTTCCATAAATTATCCTCTTGTGCCGTTAGCCAGTATCGTGTCTGTGAGATTAATGTTGCATTGTAATAGGCTTGGGCGTTTGGGAGACCTACTCCACCAAGTTGTCGAGGTTTGTATAGTGTAGACATGGCTATTCTAGGTGGTTTGCCGTTCCAAATGAACTTTCGCAGTGACGAGGATAGTTTATTAAAAAAGATTTGTGGCACAGGAATCGGAAGGGTTCTAAAATAGTACAAAAGCTTTGGGAGAACCTGCATTCTATATGCAGCGATCCTCCCTAACCATGAGAGGTGTACTTTTCTAATGTGGGAGAACTCTTCTATTTTAGACAAGAGGGGTAACAAATTGCACTCATATAGCCTAGATACCGGAGATGTAAGTTGGATACCCAAATATGTGATAGAAGGTGCTTCCCAATTACACGGAAAAACAGATTTAAGCTTACACACCTCGGAAGCCGGGATCGAGATCGGAAGAGCAAAACATTTGCTTGTGTTGACCTTATAATAAGATACACTTCCAAACCATTGAATAAGGGATTGAAGCTCTTTTAAAGATGCAAGGAGAGATGTCATAGTGATAATTATGTCATCTGCAAATAATCCTAGTTTATGCTCAGTTGGACCTACTTTTATGCCTTTGAGGTTAGGGTTACTCCTAATTGCTTCTGTCAGTGGTTCAATTACAAGGGAGAAAATTATCGGGGATAACGGGCAGCCTTGGCGAGTGCCGTTTGAGAGGTCAAAAGAATCAGATAGAATTCCATCTGTTAATACTTTCGCTGAGGGATTAGAATATAGTGCCATGATTGCAGAGTGGATGAAGCCTCTGAATCCAAAAGTAGTCAGGGTCTTGTCAAGAAATCCCCAATGGACCCTGTCAAAGGCTTTCTCAGCGTCCAAAAAAACCGTTGGAGTTCCTGTCCCTTCAGCAGCCGTCAACAGATTTATCATATGCCGAGTTCCGTCAGGGGCCTGCCGGCCCTTCACAAACCCGACTTGATCCAGACCCAGAAGATCCAGACCCAGAAGATATGATGTGCAGTATAGGAACCTATTTGCCAATATTTTTGCATAAATTTTTAAATCTACATTCAGTAGAGAGATAGGCCTAAAATTTAGGGAGAGTCCGTCACTTTCCCAGGTTTGGGTATAGTGACTACTGTCGCCTGTAGCATTTCTTTTGGGAATTTGCCTAGTTTGGGAGCATCATTGAATAGTCGAACTAAGTGTGGGGTGAGGATGGGGGCCAGTAACTGGTAGTAACTGGTAGTATTCCGAGGAGAATCCATCAGTGCCTGGGGATTTATGTAGAGGAAGAGATCTTATTACCCCTAGAACTTCCTCTGAGGAAATGGGGGCGTTCAGCTTTTGTAAAGAGTCTTCGTCGATGGAGGGGAGTTTCAGGGCTTGTAGAAAGGAGTCAATATCAGTAGGTGTCGGATTGTAGGTGTCAGGGTCATCACTCAGATTATATAAGGAGCTGTAGTAAGCTGTAGTAATCTTTAAAGACGTTGCTAAGAGTTTGCCTGCTCTATTGCTTTGTGAGTACCAAGACATTTTCAGCCTTTTAAAATAGGTGTCGTAGTCACGTAGAAGGGTATTTTTTAGGTCATTTCTAAGGTCTGTGAGTCGTTTTAGGATATCTGTTTGTGGAGATGTATCTTTTTTGTGCTGCTCTTCCAGCTGCGCTATTTGGGATTGTAGGTGGGTTATGTGAGCAGTTTTCCTCTTCCGATCTTTAGCCTTCTGTTGGATCAATAAACCCCTTGCCATCGCTTTGTGAGCGCACCATGTGATTTCAGGGGACGTAGACCCATTAGCATTAAAATTGAAATACTCTGCAACTTTCACTTTGAGTTCCTCACTATATTCCGGATGGGCCAGGACAAAGGTGTCATTACGCCATACCGGAGCACAGCTTCTAACCGGACCATCCACCACATCTATTGTGACCGGAGCATGATCCGACCACGTGATGGAGTGGATGTCCGCTCTGGGAATTTTTTGCAAGAGAAATTTGTCAGTCAGAAACATATCAATCCTGGAATAGCTATTATGCACTGCAGAATAAAAGGAGTAGTCCCTTTCAGAGTTGCGGAGAGAGCGCCAGGGATCATATAGCCTCTCCTCAACACAGAGGGGGCCCATGTTAGGTCTATTTCTCCGCCCCGCTGAAGAGCAGTCCATATCTACATTCATGACAGCGTTGAAGTCCCCACAAAACATCAAATTTCCTTTAGCCAGTTTCCTTGCCCATGCGATGGTTTTCCGCACGAATTTCATGGAATGTTTGTTTGGAGCATAGATATTTACTATAGTGTAAAGTTTACCATTCACCTCAGCGATCAATAGTAGCGTTCTACCCATAGAGTCTTCTGCTGAGTCGAGTAGCTTAAAAGAAACAGTATCTCTAATTGCTATCAAAACCCCGTTCCTTTTAGCAGTATGATTCACAGAAAATACATGTGGGAATTTCCGATGGTAGCAGTTCGGAGCTTTGCCCTTCGCAAAGTGGGTTTCCTGAACACAAATGATGTCACATTTGTGTTCCAAGGCCGTTTTCCAGAGAGATTTCCTCTTGAAGGGGCTGTTGAGTCCTCTAACATTTAGAGACATCAGTCTAATGGACATGGCGGTGGAAGAAGATGCTGGCGTATATAGTATTGGCAGTGCAGGGGAAGGTGAGGGAAGGGGAAATAATCAAGGGGGTAAGGAGACCAAAACCAGGTCCATTGTCATAATGAGTATTTAAGGAAGCTGTTCTGGTCCTGGGAGGTTCAATGTAGAAAGACTGCAAGAGCCCAAAAGGGGGCCAAACAAAAAGAAAAATAAAAGGGAACAAAAAAGGAAAAGTTCCAACAAGTATGCGGGTCATCCCGCACCGTTTCCAAGGGAGGGAACAAAACCAGTGAACCGCACAATGGGCGTGCAGTGATGCTGCCAGAACATAAGTGTGGTCCAGTGGGTGAATCCGGAAGCGAGATGTAAGAGCCAGTGGAAGTCACCGGAGGTTAAAGATGAGTGGTTATGTACCCCATATAAGGGGTTGTCATTTAGCTGCAGTACGGGAAGTGGTTGGTCTGCTTGAAGGACTACGCTGAGGTAAAGGTTGTGGATCATCTTTACGGGGAAGGTAACCCCATTGTCGGAGGGGTTCCAACCCCTTAGGGAGGGAGGAGATGGTGTGAGATACATTATCGACAGTCACTGTGATCTTGGCTGGGAAGCCCCATTTATAAAGGACTTTATGGTTTCTGAGAATTTTTGTGATAGGCACCAAGGTGTGTCTGGCCGTCAGGGTAGCTTGAGACAGATCCGTGAATAGGGAGATACCCGCGAACGGGTCTGGGAGAGCTGGGTGTTGTCTTGAAAAGCGCATAAGCTGGTCTTTCACGTGGAAAAACTGGATGCGAGCTATCACATCTCTAGGGACCGCTTCTGGTATGTAGGACGGTTTGGGCAGTCTGTGCGCTCTGTCAATGATGAGATCTGATGGAGTCAGGGAGGGAAGTACAGTTTGCATAAGTTGTTGCAGGTATGCAGATAGCTCCACAGGCTTAACAGATTCTGGGATCCCCCTGAATTTCACGTTGTTCCTGCGGGACCTGTCCTCTATGTCCGCTACTTTCAATTTCAGTTGTTTAAGTTCCTCCTCTAGCTCAAAGTGTGCGTCCACCAGATCGTTATGCGCCCCTGTAAATTCTCCCATTTTACACTCTGTGTAATCTACTCTGTCCCCCAGCTTATCAAGCTGTCTGTTAGTGCTTTTCATGAAGGCATTCATATCCTGCTGAAGTGCCCCCCTGAGAGTTCTCATCATCTCCTTCATGGCCGTGTCAGTGATAGCTTGGCCAGTTATGGGGTATGAGTCTAGCTGCTGCCCATAGGAGATAGTCTGCTCCATAGCCTCCCCCTCCTCATGGAAGGAATCCTCCTGATCCTGCTCTTCCCCATCCCCTGTCAGCTTTCTACGCTGCTTCACAGGGCTTCTGAAAGGGGATGGCTGAGCCTGCTGTGTAAGGATTTGGTTTTCTCCTACCTCCTCCGATGTCAGTGAGGTCCGATCGGCAGCTGTACTCGCTGATGCGGTAGTGCGGGACCAGGCGCCAGCGCCATCTTTGGAGTTACGGCCTGCGGCTGGGGAGAAGAATTTGGTCAATTTCTTCGGCCGATCCCTTTGCTTCCTCTTGCCCGCTTGAGACATCTTGTGCACCGGAGTCTCGGGAAGGATTCTGGCAGGGTGAAGTAGCTGAAAGATCACTGTGGATCGCTTAGGATAGCCCGCTGACAGAGAGCGATGGAATCACACGGCCATCCGCTCTGGCTGCCGGCTCCGCCCCAACAGCAGGCAGTTTTAACACTTGCCTGTTTGGGGGAAAAACCACACAGCGCGCAGGAGTTGTGGAGGAGCATGGAACAGCAGACTGATGAGTGGTTGCTGCCAGCGAGCCTCAAGCCCGGCCTGGTGGTGTGCGATAACGGGCAAAATCTCATAGCAGCTCTGGGCCTAGCCGGTTTGACGCACATCCCTTGCCTGGCGCATGTGCTGAATTTGGTGGTGCAGAGGTTCCTTAAAAATTACCCCGATATGTCAGAGCTGCTGCAGAAAGTGTGGGCCATCTGTGCGCACTTTCGGCGTTCTCACACTGCTGCTGCTCGCCTGTCAGTGCTGCAGAGTAACTTCGGCATTCCCGCTCACCGCCTCATATGTGACGTGCCCACAAGGTGGAACTCCACCTAGCACATGCTGGAAAGACTGTGCGAGCAGCAGCAGGCCATAGTGGAGTTTCAGCTGCAGCACGCACGCGTGAGTCGCTCTGCGGAACAGCACCACTTCACCACCAATAACTGGGCCTCCATGCAAGACCTGTGTGCCTTGTTGCACTGTTTGGAGTACTCCACCAACATGGCCAGTGCAGATGACGCCGTTGTCAGCTTAACTATCCCACTTCTATGCCTCCTTGAAAAAACGATTTGGGTGATGATGGAAGAGGATGTGGCACAGGAGGAGGAGGAGCAGGAGGAGGGAGAGGGATAATTTCCAAGGCTTTCAGGGCAGTCATTCACAAGTGGCTCCGAGGGTGGGTTCCTGCACCCACAAACGCCAGGTACACAATTGTCCAGCAGGGGCACAGTTCTGGAGGATGAGGAGGATGAGGAGGAGGAGATGGAGGAGGAGATGGAACCATGTTCACAGCAGGGTGGCACCCAGGCCAGCTCATGGCCATCACTGGTGCGTGGCTGGGGGGATACAGAGGACACAGACGATACACCTCACACAGAGGACAGCCTTTCTCTGGGAAGCCTGGCACACATGAGCGATTACATGCTAAAGTGTCTCCACAACGACTGCCGAGTTGCCCACATTCTAACTTGTGCTGATTACTGGGTGGCCACGCTGCTGGATCCCCATTACAAGGACAATGTACCATCCTCAATTCACTCACTGGAGCGTGATCGCAAGATGCGCGAGTACAAGCGCACGCTGGTAGACGTGATGCTGTTGGCATTCCCACCTAACAGCGGGGCCACAGTGGAAGCACAAGGCCAAGGCAGAGGAGGAGGAGGAGGAAGAGGTCACCAACGCAACCAGGGCACCGCCAGCACCTCAGAAGGCAGGGTTAGCATGGCCGAAATGTGGATAAGCTTTGTCAGCACGCCACAACAAACAGCAACACGAGCAGCTCATATGGAACATCTTAGCAGGAGGCAGCATTTCACCAACATGGTGGAGCAGTATGTGTGCACACGCCTACATGTAGTTAATGACGGGTCTGCCCTCTTCAACTTCTGGGTCTCCAAATTGGGCACATGGCCTGAGCTTGCCCTTTACGCTTTGGAGGTGCTGGCGTGCCCTGCAGCCAGTGTATTATCTGAACGTGTATTTAGCACGGCTGGGGGCGTTATCACAGACAAGCGCAGCCGCCTGTCCAGAGACAATGTGGACAAGCTCACGTTCATTAAAATGAACCAGGCTCCCACAGGATTTTTCTGTAACTTGTGCAGAATAGAGATGGATACCGACCTTACCCAGCCATTGTTATATTTTTGATCTTTCTCACTCTTTTGGGGTGTGCCCTAATTTAAAATGACTGAAAAAAAGCAGTGTTGGCTACCTCGTCCCCCTCCACCACCGCTTCCACCTGCACCGCCACATCCACCGCCACCTCAACCTCCCTCCTACTCCATATGGGCCTTGTCCTTCACAGATGAAGAAAATTGTTTTATTTTTCTGTTTTTTTTTGTTGTTTTAAGTTATTTCCCTATCCACATTTGTTTGCAGAGCACTTGCCATGGTCTTAACTACATTTTGCTACCGTTTGCAGCACTCTAGCTCTTTCCATTGGTGTTTTAGAGCCCTTTTAGTGCCTGAAAGTTCGGGTCCCCATTGACTTCAATGGGGTTCGGTGTCCGGGTAAAGTTCGGAAAAAGTCCGGGACATGGACCTGGACTTTTTTTTCAAGTTCGGCCGAACCCGCCGAACACGGACATCCAGGTGTCCGCTCAACTCTAGTCAAAATTACTGTATTTTTGTCTTTTAGAGTCTTAAAAAGCCGGTTTCAGACAATATAACTGCATTTTGCTCTCCAATGGCCTAAAAAAAATGTTTTGATCAAAATGACTCTATTTTGGTCTCCAAGTGTCTAAAAAAACTTTTTTAGTCAAAATAACTGCATTTGGTCACCAAAGGTCTGAAAAAAAATGTAGTCAAAATTACTGTATTTTTGTCTTTTAGAGCCTTAAAAAGCCGGTTTTAGACAAGATAACTTTATTTGGGCTCCAATGGCCTGAAAATGTTTTTTTGGTCAAAATGACTCTATTTTGGTCTCCAAGTGTCTAAAAAGCACTTTTTAGTCAAAATAACTGCATTTGGTCACCAAAGGGCTGACGTTTTTTTTTTTCAAAATGACTGTATTTTTTTCTTTTAGAGTCTTATAAAGCCGGTTTCAGACAAGATAACTGCATTTTGCTCTCCAATGGCCTGAAATGTTATTGGTCAAAATGACTATTTTGGTCTCCAAGTGTCTAAAAATCCTTTTTAGTCAAAATAACGACATTTGGTCACCAAAGGTCTGAAAATATTTTTTTAGTCAAAATTACTATTTTTGTCTTTTAGAGTCTTAAAAAGCCGGTTTCCGACAAGATAACTGCATTTTGCTCTCCAATGGCCTGAATTCTTTTTTTGTCAAAATGACTATTTTGGTGTCCAAGTCTCTAAAAATCCTTTTTTAGTCAAAATAACGGCATTTGGTCACCAAAGGTCTGAAATTGTTCTTTTTAGTCAAAATGACTATTTTTATCTTTTAGAGCCTTAAAAAGACGGTTTTAGACAAGATTTGTCTAAAGCCGGCCATTTGGCTCCAATGGCCCGAATAATTTTTTTTGGTCAAAATGACTCTATTTTGGTCTCCAAGTGTCTAAAAAATCCTTTTTTTAGTCAAAATAACTGCATGTGGTCACCAAAAGTCTGAAAATTGTTTTTAGTCAAAATGATTGTATTTTCGTCTTTTAGAGTCTTAAAAAGCCGGTTTTGGACAAGATAATTGCATTTGGTAACCAATTGCCTGAAACATTTTTTTGGGTCAAAATGACTCTATTTTGGTCTCTAAGTGTCTAACAAGCCTTCTTTAGTCAAAATAACTGCACTTGATAACCAAAGATCTGAAAAAAAATTTAGTCAAAATTACTGTATATTTGTCTTTTAGAGTCTTAAAACGCTTGTTTTAGACAAGACAACTGCATTTGGTCTCCAATGGCCTGAAAAAATTTTTTTGGGTTAAAATGACTCTAATTTTGGTTTTCAAGTGTCAAAATAGCCTTTTTTAGTCAAAATAACTGCATTTGGTCACCAAAGTTCTGAAAAGTTTTTTTAGTCAAAATGACTGTATTTTCGTCTTTTAGAGTCTTAAAAAGCCGGTTTCAAACAAGATAACTGCATTTTGCTCTCCAATGGCCTGAAATTTTTTTGGTCAAAATGACTATTTTGGTCTCTAAGTGTCTAAAAATCCTTTTTAGTCAAAATAACGGCATTTGGTCACCAAAGGTCTGAAAATATTTTTTTAGTCAAAATGACTATTTTTGTCTTTTAAAGTCTTAAAAAGCCGGTTTCCGACTAGATAACTGCATTTTGCTCTCCAATGGCCTGAATTCTTTTTTGGTCAAAATGACTATTTTGGTCTCCAAGTGTCTAAAAATCCTTTTTTAGTCAAAATAACGGCATTTGGTCACCAAAGGTCTGAAAATGTTTTTTTTTAGTCAAAATGACTGTATTTTTTATCTTTAAGAGCCTTAAAAAGCCGGTTTTAGACAAGATTTGTCTAAAACCGGCCATTTGGCTCCCATGGCCCGAATAATTTTTTTTGGTCAAAATTACTCTATTTTGGTCTCCAAGTGTCTAAAAATCCTTTTTTAGTCAAAATAACTGCATGTGGTCACCAAAAGTCTGAAAATAGTTTTTAGTCAAAACGATTGTATTTTCGTCTTTTAGAGTCTAAAAAAGCCGCTTTTGGACAAGATAATTGCATTTGGTAACCAATTGCCTGAAACATTTTTTTGGGTCAAAATTGCTCTATTTTGGTCTCTAAGTGTCTAACAAGCCTTCTTTAGTCAAAATAACTGCATTTGATAACCAAAGATCTGAAAAAAAATTTTGTCAAAATTACTGTATATTTGTCTTTTAGAGTCTTAAAGCGCTTGTTTTAGACAAGATAACTGCATTTGGTCTCCAACGGCCTGAAAAATTTTTTTGGTTAAAATGACTCTATTTTGGTTTTCAAGTGTCAAAATAGCCTTTTTTAGTCAAAATAACTGCATTTGGTCACCAAAGGTCTGAAAGTTTTTTTCAGTCAAAATGACTGTATTTTCGTCTTTTAGAGTCTTAAAAGGCCAGTTTTAGACAAGATAATTGCATTTCGTAACCAATGGCCTGAAAATTCTTTTTGTGGTCAAAATGACTCTATGTTGGTCTCCAAGTGTCTAAAAAGCCATTTTTTAGTCAAGATAACCGGCTTTTTAAGACTGTAAAAGATGAAAATAAAGTCATATATACGTCACTAGCCTGTGAGGCTCTGGGGAGCGAGCGCGCGCTGCTGGCTGCGCGCTCCCGTGCGGTCACGGAACCCCCCCGTGCGTGTGACCGGCTGTCATTCTCCCCTGTGTAGAAACAATGATCATACGGTTCTACTATGTAGGACCGTTGATCATTGTTCCTACAGCTCTAGCCACAGCCAATCACAGTTAGAATCATCCCCCTAGGGACACACACAGCCCCGCCCTCTCAAATAAAGTTAACCCCTTCACTGCCAGTGTAATTTTACAGTAACAGTGCATATGTATAGCACTGATTACTGTAGAAATGTCACTGGTAACCCCAAAAGTGTCAAAAATGTCAGTCCAGGGTCCGAGCTGTCCCCCGCAATGTCGCAGTACCGCAAAAAAAATCACAGATCGCCGCCATTACGCGTTAAAAAAAAACAAAAATGACAAAAATCTTTCCCTTTGTTAGTAAACGTGATAACTTTTGCGCAAACCAATCAAAATACGCTTTTTGCGATTTTTTTACCAAACATATGTAGCATAAAACAAATTGGCCGAAAATGTTAATACATTTTGATTTTTACATTTGTTTGGGGGAATTTCATATAAAAAAATGTGAAAAATATTATTTTTGCAAAATTGACGCTCTTTTTTTGTTTATAGCGCAAGATCAAAAAATCGCACAGGTGATCAAATACCACTAAAAGAAAGCTCTGTTTGTGGGGAAAAAAGGACATCAAATTCGTTTAGGTACAGCATTGCACGACTGCGCAATTGTCCGTTAAAGTCACGCAGTGCCGAATCGCAAAATACCCCCTGGTCAGGAAGGGGGTAAAATCTTCTGGGGCTTAAGTGGTTAAGACTCTAAAAGACGAAAATACAGTAATTTTGACTAAAAAACATTTTCAGACCTTTGGTGACCAAATGCAGTTATTTTGACTAAAAAAGGCTTTTTAGACACTTGGAGACCAAAATAGAAACATTTTGACCAAAAAGATATTTCAGGCCATTAGTTTAGCAAATGCAGTTATCTAGGCTAAAACCGGCGTTTTAAGACTTTTGGGGTGAAAAAAATTAAATTGCGGCATAGTCTGTATCGGTACGTGTGAGATACACCATTTTATATTAGGCCTCTTCATCCACCTCTGTAGTGATACCGGCACCTGCCACCCCGCAAACAGAGGATCTGTCAGCAACACCACCACCTGGGTCACCAACCATCTCCACAATGTCCAGTGGAAGCGTTCAGCTTTACATCTCCCAAACACTTCAGGAGGAAGAGGAAGTACCCCCCTACCCACCCGCGATCCCTGGCCCTGAATGCCAGCATTTCAAAATTCTTGGCCTTTGAAATGCTGTCATTCCGTCTGGTGGAGACGCACAATTTTAAAAGCCTTATGTCGGTGGCTGTCCCACAGTAAGTCGCGCCCAGCCGCCACTACTTTTCCAGGCAAGGCATCCCTTCCTTGCACAACCAAGTGGGGGAAAAAATCAGGTGTGAACTGTGCAACGCCATCTGTGGCAAGTTCCACCTAACTACCGATACGTGGACCAGTAAGCACGCTCAGGGGCGTTATATCTCCCTAACGGCACACTGGGTAAATGCAGTGGCGGATGGGCCTGAGGCGGATAGCAATTTGGCGCATGTCCTTCCACCACCGAGGATTGCAGGGCGCTTCAGTTTGCCTCCTGTTCCTAACTCCTCCTACTCCGCTTCCTCATCCTCTACCGCCTCCTCATCCGGTCAGTGTAACACCTTCACCACCAACTTCAGCACAGCCAGGGGTAAACGACAGCAGGCAGTTTTAAAACCTGCCTGTTTGGGGGAAAAACCACACACCGCGCAGGAGTTGTGGAGGAGCATGGAACAGGAGACAAATGAGTGGTTGCTGCCAGCGAGCCTCAAGCCCGGCCTGGTGGTGTGCGATAACGGGCGAAATCTCATAGCAGCTCTGGGCCTAGCCGGTTTGACGCACATCCCTTGCCCTGCACATGTGCTAAATTTGGTGGTGCAGAGGTTCCTTAAAAATTACCCCGATATGTCAGAGCTGCTGCAGAAAGTGCGGGCCGTCTGTGCGCACTTTCGGCGTTCTCACCCTACTGCTGCTCGCCTGTCAGCGCTGCAGCGTAACTTCGGCCTTCCTGCTCACCACCTCATATGTGACGTGCCCACAAGGTGGAACGCCACCTTGCACATGCTGGAAAGACTGTGCGAGCAGCAGCTGGCCATAGTGGAGTTTCAGCTGCAGCACGCACGCGTGAGTCGCTCTGTGGAACAGCACCACTTCACCACCAATAACTGGGCCTCCATGCGAGACCTGTGTGCCTTGTTGCGCTGTTTTGAGTACTCCACCAACATGGCCAGTGCCGATGACGCCATTGTCAGCTTAACTATCCCACTTCTATGCCTCCTTCAAAAAACGATTCGGGCGATGATGGAAGAGGATGTGGCACAGGATGAGGAGGAGGAGGATGAAGAGGTAACATTTCCAAGGCTTTCAGGGCAGTCATTTGCAAGTGGCTCCGAGGGTGGGTTCCTGCACACACAAACGCCAGGTACACAATTGTCCAGCAGGGACACAGTTCTGGAGGATGAGGAGGAGGAGATGGAGGAGGAGATGGAACCATGTTCACAACAGGGTGGCACCCAGGCCAGCTCATGGCCATCACTGGTGCGTTGCTGGGGGGATACAGAGGACACAGACGATACACCTCACACAGAGGACAGCCTTTCGTTGCCTCTGGGAAGCCTGGCACACATGAGCGATTACATGCTGCAGTGTCTCCACAATGACCGCCGAGTTGACCACATTCTAACTTGTGCTGATTACTGGGTGGCCACGCTGCTGGATCCCCATTACAAGGACAACGTACCGTCCTTAATTCACTCACTGGAGCGCGATCGCAAGATGCGCGAGTACAAGCGCGCGCTGGTAGACGTGATGCTGCTGGCATTCCCACCTGACAGCGGGGCCACAGTGGAAGCACAAGGCCAAGGCAGAGGAGGAGGAGGAAGAGGTCGCCAACGCAACCAGGGCACCGCCAGCACCTCAGAAGGCAGGGTTAGCATGGCCGAAATGTGGAAAAGCTTTGTCAGCACGCCACAACAAGCAGAAGCACCAGCAGCTCATATGGAACATCTTAGCAGGAGGCAGCATTTCACCAGCATGGTGGAGCAGTATGTGTGCACACGCCTACATGTAGTGAATGACCCCTTCAACTTCTGGGTCTCCAAATTGGGCACATGGCCTGAGCTTGCCCTTTACGCCTCGGAGGTGCTGGCATGCCCTGCAGCCAATGTATTATCTGAACGTGTATTTAGCATGGCTGGAGGCGTTATCACAGACAAGCGCAGGCGCCTGTCCAGAGACTATGTGGACAAGCTCACGTTCATTAAAATGAACCAGGCATGGATCCCACAGGACTTTTCCGTACCTTGTGCAGAATAGAGATGGATAACGACCTTACCCAGCCATTGTTATATTTTTGATCTTTCTCACTCTTTTGGGGTATATCCTAATTTAAAATGACTGAAAAAAAGCAGTGTTGGGTACCTCGTCCCCCTCCACCGCCGCTTCCACCTACACCACCACATCCACCACCACCTCAAACTCCCTCCTACTCCATATGGGCCTCATCCTTCACAGATGAAGAAAATTGTTTTATTTTTCTGTTTTTTTGTTGTTTTAAGTTATTTCCCTATCCACATTTGTTTGCAGAGCACTTGCCATGCTCTTAACTACGTTTTGCTGCCATTTGCAGCACTCTAGCCCTTTCCATTGGTGTTTTAGAGCCATTTTAGTGCCTGAAAGTTCGGGGTCCCCTTTGACTTCAATGGGGTTCGGTGTCCGGGTAAAGTTCGGGAAAAAGTTCGGGACATGGACCCGGACTTTTTTTCAAGTTTGGCCGAACCCGCCGAACACGGACATCCAGGTCATCCTAGTCAAAATTTTGACATCCTAGTCAAAATAACTGCATTTGGTCACCAAAGGTCTGATAAAAAAATTTAGTCAAAATGACTGTATTTTTGTCTTTTAGAGTCTTAAAAAGCCGGTTTTAGACAAGATTTGTCTAAAACTGGCCATTTGGGCTCCAGTGGCCTGAAAAAAGTTTTTCGGTCAAAATTACTCTATTTTGGTCTCCAAGTGTCTAAAAGCCTTTTTTTAGTCAAAATAACTGCAGTTGATCACCAAAGGTCTGAAATTATTTTTAGTCAAAATTACTGTATTTTTGTCTTTTAGAGCCTTAAAAAGCCGGTTTTAGACAAGAGTTGTCTAAAACCGGCCATTTGGGCTCCAGTGGCCTGAAAAGAAATTTTGGTCAAAATGACTAAATTTTTGGTCTCCAAGTGTCTAAAAGGCCTTTTTTAGTCAAAATAACTGCATTTGGTCACCAAAGGTCTAAAAAAATGTAGTCAAAATCCCTGTATTTTTGTCTTTTAGAGCCTTAAAAAGCTGGTTTTAGACAAGATTTGTCTAAAACGGGCCATTTGGGCTCCAATGGCCTGAAAAAATATTTTGGTCAAAATTACTCTATTTTGGTCTCCAAGTGTCTAAAAAGCCTTTTTAAGTCAAAATAACTGCATTTGGTCACCAAAGGTCTGAAAAGACAATTTAGTCCAAATGACTATGTTTTGGTGACCAAATGCAGTTATTTTGACTAAAAGGGGCTTTTTAGACACTTGGAGACCAAAATAGAGTCATTTTGACCCAAAACAAATTTCAGGCCATTGGAGCCCAAATGGCCGGTGTAGACAAATCTTTTCAAACCCCGGCTTTTTAAGGCTCTAAAAGACAAAAATACAGTTATTTTGACTACATTTTTTTTCCAGACCTTTGGTGACCAAATGCAGTTATTTTTGACTAAAATAGGCTTTTTACACACTTGGAGACCAAATTAGAGTCATTTCTACCAAAAAAAGATTTTCAGGCCATTGGAGCCCAAATGGCCGGTTTTACACACATCTTGTCTAAAACCGGCTTTTTAAGGATCTAAAAGACAAAAATACATTAAAAATAAACAAACAAAAATACATTAGTCATTTTGACTAAAAAATGTTTTCAGACCTTTGGTGACTAAATGCAGATATTTTGACTAAAAAAGGCTTTTTAGACACTTGGAGACCAAAATTGAGTCATTTTGACCAAAAAAATGTTTCAGCCCATTGGAGCCCAAATGCAGTAATCTTGTCTAAAACCAGCTTTTTAAGACCCTAAAAGACAAAAATACAGTCATTTTGACTAAAAAAGCCCAAATAAAGTTATCTTGTCTAAAACCAGCTTTTTAAGGCTCTAAAAGACAAAAATACAGTAATTTTGACTAAATTTTTTTTTCAGACCTTTGTCGACCAAATGCAGTTATTTTGACTAAAAAGGCTTTTTAGACACTTGGAGACCAAAATAGAGTTATTTTGACCAAAACATTCTTTTTGGGCCATTGGAGCCCAAATGGCCAGTTTTAGACAAATCTTGTCTAAACCCGGCTTTTTAAGGCACTAAAAGACAAAAATACAGTCATTTTGACTAAAAAACATTTTAGACCTTTGGTGACCAAATGCCGTTATTTTGACTAAAAAATTGTTTTAAGACACTTGGAGACCAAAAAAGTCATTTTGACCAAAAAAAATATCAGGCCATTGGAGAGCAAAATGCAGTTATCTTGTCTGAAACTGGCTTTTTAAGGCTCTAAAAGACAAAAATACAGTCATTTTGACTAAATTTTTTTTCAGACCTTTGGTGACCAAATGCAGTTATTTTGACTAAAAAAGGCTTTTTTGACACTTGGAGACCAAAATAGAGTCAAAATGTAGTCGAAATTACTGTATTTTTGTCTTTTAGAGCCCTAAAAAGCCGGTTTTAGACAAGATAACTGCTTTTGGGATCCAATGGCCTGAAAACATTTTTTGGTCAAAATGACACTATTTTGGTCTCCAAGCGTTTAAAAAGGCTTTTTTAGTCAAAATAACTGCATTTGGTCACCAAAGGTCCGAAAAACGTTTTTTGTCAAAATGACTGTATTTTTGTCCTTTAGAGCCTTAAAAAGCCGGTTTTAGACAAGATAACTTAATTTGGGCTCCAATGGCGTGAAAATATTTTTTTTCGGTCAAAATGACTCTATTTTGGTCTCCAAGTGTCTAATAAGACTTTTTTTAGTCAAAATACAGCTACCAAATGCAGTTATTTTGTCTAAAAGCGGCTTTTTAAGACTCTTAAAGACTAAAATACAGTCATTTTGACTAAAAATAATATTCAGACCTTTGGTGACCAAATGCAGTTATTTTTACTAACAAAGGCTTTTTAGACACTTGGAGACCAAAATATAGAGTCATTTTGACCAAAAAAAGCCAACGAATAAAGGAAAAGCCAAAGCCTACAGCACCTGGTATTCCCAGGGTCTACCATCCAGGTACTAACCAGGCCCGACCCTGCTTAGCTTCTGAGATCAGACAAGATCGGGCGAGTACAGGGTGATGTGACTGTTGGCGATCACCACTGCCACCCTCGACCCCTTTGAACTTGGCCATGGCAAGATGGCACCTCAGGAGAAACAAAAAGAAAGCCAACGAATAAAGGAAAAGCCAAAAGCCTACAGCCCCTTTTATTCCCAGGCGGTCTGCCATTCAGGTACTAACCAGGCCCAACCTGGTTCTGAGCTTCTGAGATCAGACAAGATCGGGCGCGTTCAGGGTGATGTGGCTGCAGGCGATCACCATGGCCAAGTTCCACCAAGTTACACCAAGTTCAAAGGGGTCGAGGGTGGCAGTGGTGATCGTCTATTGAGGTTCTTCCATCATCGCCCGATGCGTTTTTTCAAGGAGGCATAGAAGTGGGATAGTTAAGCTGACAATGACGTCATTGGCACTGGCCATGTTTATGGAGTACTCAAAACAGCGCAACAAATCACACAGGTCTCGCATGGAGGCCTAGTTATTGGTGGTGAAGTGGTGCTGTTCCGCAGAGCGACTCAAGCGTGCGTGCTGCAGCTGAAACTCCACTATGGCCAGCTGCTGCTCGCACAGTCTTTCCAGCATGTGCAGGTGGAGTTCCACCTTGTGAACACATCACATATGAGGCGGTGAGCGGGAAGGCCGAAGTTACACTGCAGCGCTGACAGGCGAGCAGCAGCAGGGTGAGAACGCCGAAAGTGCGCACGGACGGCCTGCACTTTCTGCAGCAGCTCTGACATATCGGGGTAATTTTGAAGGAACCTCTGCACCACCAAATTCAGCACATGCGCCGGGCAAGGGATGTGCATCAAACCGGCTAGGCCCTGAGCTGCTATGAGATTTCACCCGTTATCGCACACCACTAGTGTTGAACGAACACGGACTGTATTATTCGGGTTCGTACCGAATAATTGGATTTTTGTTACCCGAGCACGGACCCGAAAACTTTACTGTATGTTCGGGTTTAAAATCCGTGTTCGGTCATTTTATTTCCTGTTTTGTATGTAATGGCGCGCTTTTAATGGCGGGCTTTAAACAGCCAATCAACAAGCGTTTAACTGGTGTGCCTTAAGCCATCCCAGCCATGCCTACTAATGTATTAGTAGCTGTGATTGGCCATCTGAAGCATGTGACCATGTCTTTATAAGTTCCAGAGACCCAGCGCGCTGCGTCATTCTGCTGTAGTGTAGGGAGAGAGCACACATCATACATGCTGGCTGCTGATTAGGGACAGACAGTGAAAAATTGTATTGTGTCCGAAAAGAATGCAGGGACAGGTCGGAGTGTAGGCAGGGAAAGTTATTTGAGCATTTTAGGGACAGGCTGGAGAGATTAGGCAGGGACAGTCTACATCGATTTTGCTGTGTGGGGGGTGGTGCAGTGAACAATCTTTTTGAGCATTTTAGGGATAGGCTGGAGAGATTAGGCAGGGACAGTCTACATTGATTTTGCTGTGTGGCGGGTGGTGCAGTGAACGATCTCAGATGGGTGGCGATCTCAGCAATGGGAGATCATCGCTGGATCGCCAGGAGAAGGTAAGAGACCGCTGTGCGCTCTGCCCATCCACCCCGAGCGTGACTCAGGGATACCGATCCTAGCACAGAAAATCCACCCCGAGTCACGCTCGGGGTTACCGCTAGGAGTGTTAAAAGGCCGGTTTTAGACAAGATAACTGCATTTGGTAAACCAATGGCCTGAAAAAAGTTTTTTTGGTCAAAATGACTCTATTTTGGTCTCCAAGTGTCTAAAAAGCCTTTTTCAGTCATATTAACTGCATTTGGTCACCAAAGGTCTGAACATTTTTTTAGTCAATATGTCTGTATTTTCGTCTTTTAGAATCTTAAAACACCAGTTTTAGACAAGATAACTGCATTTGGTCTCCAATGGCCTGGAATAATGTTTATGGTCAAAATGACTCTATTTTGGTCTCCAAGTGTTTAAAAAGCCTTTGTTACTCAAAATAACTGCATTTGGTCACCAAAGGTCTGAAATTTTTTTTAGTCAAAATGACTGTATTTTCGTCTTTTAGAGTCTTAAAAAGCCGGTTTTAGACAAGATAATTGCATTTCGTAACCAATGGCCTAAAAATAGTTTTTTTGGTCAAAATTACTCTATTTTGGTCTCCAAGTGTCTAAAAAGCCTTTTCTAGTCAAAATAACTGCATTTGGTCACCAAAGGTCTGACATTTTTTTGTCAAAATGACTGTATTTTCGTCTTTTATAGTTTTAAGAAGCGGGTTTTGGACAAGATAATTGCATTTGGTAACCAATGGCCTTAAACATTTTTTTGGGTCTGAATGACTCAATTTTGGTCTCCAAGTGTCTAAAAAGACTTTTTTAGTTAAAATAACTGCATTTGGTCGCCGAAGGTCTGAAAATATTTTTTTAGTCAAAATGACTCTATTTTCGTCTTTTAGAGTCTTAAAACACCGGTTTTAGACAAGATAACTGCATTTGGTAAACCAATGGCCTGAAAACTTTTTTTGGTCAAAATTACTCTATTTTGGTCTCCAATAGAGTTGAGCGGACACCTGGATGTCCGTGTTCGGCGGGTTCGGCCGAACTTGAAAAAAAAGTCCGGGTCCGTGTCCCGGACTTTTTCCGAACCTTACCCGGACACCGAACCCCATTGAAGTCAATGGGGACCCGAACTTTCAGGCACTAAAATGGCTCTAAAACACCAATGGAAACGGCTAGAGTGCTGCAAATGGCAGCAAAACGTAGTTAAGAGCATGGCAAGTGCTCTGCAAACAAATGTGGATAGGGAAATAACTTAAAACAACAAAAAAAAACATAAAAATAAAACAATTTTCTTCATCTGTGAAGGACGAGGCCCATTTGGAGTAGGAGGGAGGTTGAGGTGGCGGTGTAGGTGGAAGCGGCGGTGGAGGGGGACGAGGTAGCCAACACTGCTTTTTTTCAGTCATTTTAAATTAGGGCACACCCCAAAAGAGTGAGAAAGATCAAAAATATAACAATGGCTGGGTAAGGTCGGTATCCATCTCTATTCTGCACAAGGTACGGAAACGTCCTGTGGGATCCATGCCTGGTTCATTTTAATGAACGTGAGCTTGTCCACATTGTCTCTGGACAGGCGGCTGCGCTTGTCTGTGATAACGCCCCCAGCCGTGCTAAATACACATTCAGATAATACAATGGCTGCAGGGCACGCCAGCACCTCCAAGGCGTAAAGGGCAAGCTCAGGCCATGTGCCCAATTTGGAGACCTAGAAATTGAAGGGTTCTTCTGAGGTGCTGGCGGTGCCCTAGCTGCGTTGGCGACCTCTTCCTCCTCCTCCCCCTCTGCCTTGGCCTTGTGCTTCCACTGTGGCCCCGCTGTCAAGTGGGAATGCCAGCAGCACGCGTCTACCAGCGTGCACTTGTACTTGCGCATCTTGCGATCACGCTCCAGTGAGTGAATTAAGGATGGTACGTTGTCCTTGTAATGGGGATCCAGCAGCGTGGCCACCCAGTAATCAGCACAAGTTAGAATGTGGGCAACTCGGCGGTCATTGTGGAGACACTGCAGCATGTAATCGCTCATGTGTGCCAGGCTGCCCATAGGCAACGAAAGGCTGTCCTCTGTGGGAGGTGTATCGTCTGTGTCTTCTGTATCCCCCCCAGCCACGAACCAGCGATGGCCATGAGCTGGCCTGGGTGCCACACTGCTGTGAACATGGTTCCATCTCCTCCTCCATCTCCTCCTCCATATCCTCCTCCTCATCCTCCAGAACTGTGCCCCTGCTGGACAATTGTGTACCTGGCGTTTGTGGGTGCAGGAACCCACCCTCGGAGCCACTTGTGAATGACTGCCCTAAAAGCCATGGAAATGATCCCTCTTCCTCCTCCTCCTCCTGTGCCACATCCTCTTCCATCATCGCCCGATGCGTTTTTTCAAGGAGGCATAGAAGTGGGATAGTTAAGCTGACAATGACGTCATTGGCACTGGCCATGTTTATGGAGTACTCAAAACAGCGCAACAAATCACACAGGTCTCGCATGGAGGCCTAGTTATTGGTGGTGAAGTGGTGCTGTTCCGCAGAGCGACTCAAGCGTGCGTGCTGCAGCTGAAACTCCACTATGGCCAGCTGCTGCTCGCACAGTCTTTCCAGCATGTGCAGGTGGAGTTCCACCTTGTGAACACATCACATATGAGGCGGTGAGCGGGAAGGCCGAAGTTACACTGCAGCGCTGACAGGCGAGCAGCAGCAGGGTGAGAACGCCGAAAGTGTGCACGGACGGCCTGCACTTTCTGCAGCAGCTCTGACATATCGGGGTAATTTTGAAGGAACCTCTGCACCACCAAATTCAGCACATGCGCCGGGCAAGGGATGTGCATCAAACCGGCTAGGCCCTGAGCTGCTATGAGATTTCACCCGTTATCGCACACCACTAGTGTTGAACGAACACGGACTGTATTATTCGGGTTCGTACCGAATAATTGGATTTTTGTTACCCGAGCACGGACCAGAAAACTTTACTGTATGTTCGGGTTTAAAATCCGTGTTCGGTCATTTTATTTCCTGTTTTGTATGTAATGGCGCGCTTTTAATGGCGGGCTTTAAACAGCCAATCAACAAGCGTTTAACTGGTGTGCCTTAAGCCATCCCAGCCATGCCTACTAATGTATTAGTAGCTGTGATTGGCCATCTGAAGCATGTGACCATGTCTTTATAAGTTCCAGAGACCCAGCGCGCTGCGTCATTCTGCTGTAGTGTAGGGAGAGAGCACACATCATACATGCTGGCTGCTGATTAGGGACAGACAGTGAAAAATTGTATTGTGTCCGAAAAGAATGCAGGGACAGGTCGGAGTGTAGGCAGGGAAAGTTATTTGAGCATTTTAGGGACAGGCTGGAGAGATTAGGCAGGGACAGTCTGGACAGTTTGGAGCCCAAATGGCCGGTTTTAGACAAATCTTGTCTAAAACCGACTTTTTAAGGCTCTAAAAGACAAAAATACAGTCATTTTGACTAAATTTTTTTCAGACCTTTGGGCACCAAATGCAGTTATTTTGACTAAAAAAGGCTTTTTAAACACTTGGAGTCCAAAATAGAGTAATTTTGACTAAAAATTTTTTTTCACACCATTGGAGCCCAAATGGCCGGTTTTAGACAAATCTCGTTTAAAAACGGCTTTTTAAGGCTCTAAAAGACAATAATACAGTCATTTTGACTAATTATTTTTATCAGACCTTTGGTGACCAAATGCCGTTATTTTGACTAAAAAAGGCTTTTAAGACACTTGGAGACCAAAATAGAGAAATTTTGACCAAAAAAATGTTTTCAGGCAATTGGAGCCAAATGTCTAAAATCTTGTCTAAAACCATCTTTTTAAAGCTCTAAAAGACAAAAATATAGTCATTTGGACTAAAAAAAAATTTCAGACCTTTGGTGACCAAATGCAGTTATTTTCACTAAAATAATTTTTTACGCCATTGGAGCCCAAATGGCCGGTTTTAGACAAACCTTTTTCTAAAACCGGCTTTTTAAGGCTCTAAAAGACAAAAATACTTTCATTTTGACTTAATTTTTTTTCCAGACCTTTGGTTACCAAATGCAGTTATTCTGACTAAAAAAAGGCTTTTTAGACACTTGGAGACCAAAATAGAGTCATTTTGACTAGAGTTGAGCGGACACCTGGATGTCCGTGTTCGGCCGGTGCGGCCGAACTTGAAAAAAAAGTCCGGGTCCGTATCCCGGACTTTTTCCGAACTTTACCCGGACACCGAACCCCATTGAAGTCAATGGGGACCCGAACTTTCAGGCACTAGGTGGAAGGACATGCGCCAAATTGCTATCCGCCTCAGGCCCAGCCGCCACTGCATTTACCCAGTGTGCGGTTAGGGAGATATAACGCCCCTGACTGGTCCACGTATCGGTAGTTAGGTGGACCTTGCCACAGATGGCGTTGCGCAGTGCACACCTGATTTTTTCCCCCACTTGGTTGTGCAGGGAAGGGATGGCTTGCCTGGAAAAGTAGTAAGGCTGGGCATGACATACTGTGGGACAGCCACCGACATAAGGCTTTCAAAACTGCGCGTCTCCACCAGACGGAATGACAGCATTTCAAAGGCCAAGAATTTTGAAATGCTGGCATTCAGGGCCAGGGATCGCGGGTGGGTAGGGGGGTACTTCCTCTTCCTCTGAAGTGTTTGGGAGATGGAAAGGTGAACGCTTCCACGGGACATTGTGGAGATGGTTGGTGACCCAGGTGGTGGTGTTGCTGACAGATCGTCTGTTTGCGGTGTGGCAGGTGCCGGTATCACTACAGAGGTGGATGAAGAGGCCGAATATAAAATGGTGTATCTCACACGTACCGATACAGACTATGCCGCAATTTAATTTTTTTCACCCCAAAAGTCTTAAAACGCCGGTTTTAGCCTAGATAACTGCATTTGCTAAACTAATGGCCTGAAATATTTTTTTGGTCAAAATGTTTCTATTTTGGTCTCCAAGTGTCTAAAAAGCCTTTTTTAGTCAAAATAACTGCATTTGGTCACCAAAGGTCTGAAAATGTTTTTTAGTCAAAATGACTGTATTTTCGTCTTTTAGAGTCTTAACCACTTTTTCCCCACAAACAGAGCTTTCTTTTAGTGGTATTTGATCACCTGTGCGATTTTTTGATCTTGCGCTATAAACAAAAAAAGAGCGTCAATTTTGCAAAAATAATATTTTTATATGAAATTCCCCCCAAACAAATGTAAAAATCAAAATGTATTGACATTTTCGGCCAATTTGTTTTATGCTACATATGTTTGGTAAAAAAAATCGCAAAAAGCGTATTTTGATTGGTTTGCGCAAAAGTTATCACGTTTACTAACAGAGGGGAAAGATTTTTGTCATTTTTGTTTTTTTTAACGCGTAATGGCGGGGATCTGCGATTTTTTTTGCGGTACTGCGACATTGCGGTGGACAGCTCGGACCCTGGACTGACATTTTTGACACTTTTGGGGTTACCAGTGACATTTCTACAGTAATCAGTGCTATACATATGCACTGTTACTGTAAAATGACACTGGCAGTGAAGGGGTTAACTTTATTTGAGAGGGCGGGGCTGTGTGTGTCCCTAGGGGGATGATTCTAACTGTGATTGGCTGTGGCTAGAGCTGTAGGAACAATGATCAACGGTCCTACATAGTAGAACCGTATGATCATTGTTTCTACACAGGGGAGAATGACAGCCGGTCACACACACGGGGGGGTTCCGTGACCGCGCGGGAGCGCGCAGCCAGCAGCGCGCGCTCGCTCCCCAGAGCCTCACAGGCTAGTGACGTATATATGACTTTATTTTCATCTTTTACAGTCTTAAAAAGCCGGTTATCTTGACTAAAAAATGGCTTTTTAGACACTTGGAGACCAACATAGAGTCATTTTGACCACAAAAAGAATTTTCAGGCCATTGGTTACGAAATGCAATTATCTTGTCTAAAACCGGCTTTTTAAGACTCTAAAAGACAAAAATACAGTCATTTTGACTGAAAAAAACTTTCAGACCTTTGGTGACCAAATGCAGTTATTTTGACTAAAAAAGGCTATTTTGACACTTGAAAACCAAAATAGAGTCATTTTAACCAAAAAAATTTTTCAGGCCGTTGGAGACCAAATGCAGTTATCTTGTCTAAAACAAGCGCTTTAAGACTCTAAAAGACAAATATACAGTAATTTTGACAAAAATTTTTTTTCAGATCTTTGGTTATCAAATGCAGTTATTTTGACTAAAGAAGGCTTGTTAGACACTTAGAGACCAAAATAGAGCCATTTTGACCCAAAAAAATGTTTCAGGCAATTGGTTACCAAATGCAATTATCTTGTCCAAAAGCGGCTTTTTAAGACTCTAAAAGACGAAAATACAATCGTTTTGACTAAAAACTATTTTCAGACTTTTGGTGACCACATGCAGTTATTTTGACTAAAAAAGGATTTTTAGACACTTGGAGACCAAAATAGAGTAATTTTGACCAAAAAAAATTATTCGGGCCATGGGAGCCAAATGGCCGGTTTTAGACAAATCTTGTCTAAAACCGGCTTTTTAAGGCTCTAAAAGATAAAAAATACAGTCATTTTTACTAAAAAAAAAACAATTTCAGACCTTTGGTGACCAAATGCCGTTATTTTGACTAAAAAAGGATTTTTAGACACTTGGAGACCAAAATAGTCATTTTGACCAAAAAAGAATTCAGGCCATTGGAGAGCAAAATGCAGTTATCTAGTCGGAAACCGGCTTTTTAAGACTCTAAAAGACAAAAATAGTCATTTTGACTAAAAAAATATTTTCAGACCTTTGGTGACCAAATGCCGTTATTTTGACTAAAAAGGATTTTTAGACACTTAGAGACCAAAATAGTCATTTTGACCAAAAAAATTTCAGGCCATTGGAGAGCAAAATGCAGTTATCTTGTTTGAAACCGGCTTTGTTAGACTCTAAAAGACAAAAATACAGTAATTTTGACAAAAAAAATATCAGACCTTTGGTGACCAAATGCAGTTATTTTGACTAAAAAAGGCTTTTTAGACACTTGGAGACCAAAATAGAGTCATTTTGACCAAAAAAATTTTCAGGCCATTGGAGCCCAAATAAAGTTATCTTGTATAAAACCGGCTTTTTAAGGCTATAAAAGATGAAAATACAGTCATTTTGACTGAAAAAAACTTTCAGACCATTGGTGACCAAATACAGTTATCTTGACTAAAAAAGGATTTTTAGACACTTGGAGACCAAAATAGAGTCATTTTGACCAAAAACAATTTTTCAGGCCTTTGATTACTAAATGCAATTATCTAGTCTAAAACCGGCTTTTTAAGACATTAAAAGACAAAATACAGTCATTTTGGCTAAAAGAAAATATCAGACCTTTGGTGACCAAATGCAGTTATGACTAAAAAGGCTTTTTAGACACTGGGAGACCAATATAGAGTCATTTTTACCCAAAAAAATTTCAGGCCATTGGTTACGAAATGCAATTATCTTGTCTAAACCAAGCTTTTTAAGACATGAAAAGACAAAATACAGTCATTTTGACTAAAAAAAATTTCAGACCTTTGGTGACCAAATGCAGTTATCATGACTAAAAAAGGATTTGTAGACACTTGGAGACCAACATAGAGTCATTTTGACCAAAAACAATTTTTCAGGCCATTGGTTACTAAATGCAATTATCTTGTCTAAAACCGGCTTTTTAAGACTCTAAAAGACGAAAATAGTCATTTTGACTAAAAAAAACTTTCAGACCTTTGGTGGCCAAATGCAGTTATCATGACTAAAAAAGGCTTTTAAGACACTTGGAGACCAACATAGAGTCATTTTGAACCAAAAAAAGTTTTTTCAGGCCATTGGTTACGAAATGCAATTATCTTGTCTAAAACCGGCTTTTTAAAACATGAAAAGACAAAATACAGTCATTTTGACTAAAAAAATTCAGACCTTTGGTGACCAAATGCAGTTGTCATGACTAAAAAAGGTCTTTTTAGACATTTGGAGACCAAAATAGTGTAATTTTGACCAAAATTTTTTTTCAGGCCATTGGTTTACCAAATGCAGTTATCTTGTCTAAAACAGACGTTTTAAGACTCTAAAAAACAAAAATACAGTCATTTTGCCTAAAAAAACTCAGACTTTTGGTGACCAAATGCAGCTGTTTTGACTATAAAAGGCTTTTTAGACACTTGGAGACCAAAATACAGTCATTTTGACCCAAAAAATTTATCAGGCTATTGGTTTACCAAATTATGTTATCTTGTCTAAAACCGGCTTTTTAAGACTACCTTGTCCAAAAGAGGCGTTTTAAGACTCAAAAAGACAAAAATACAGTCATTTTGCCTAAAAAAAATTTCAGACCTTTGGTGACCAAATGCAGTTAAATTGCCTTTTAGACACCTGAAAACCAAAATAGAGTCATATTGGTTACCACATGCGAGGACAGATTCACCACATTGAGTGTGTTATCTAAGTCATTTTGACAAAACAAATTTCAGACCGTTGGTGACCAAATGCAGTTAGTTTGACTAAAAAAGGCTTTTTAGACACTTAGAGATGAAAATAGAGTCATTTTGATCAAAATTTTTTTTCAGGCCATTGGTTTACCAAATGCAGTTATCTTGTCTAAAAACGGCTTTTTAACCACTTTACGACCGGCGCACGACGATCTACGTCGGCACTCAGCCCCGGCCAGGCAAACTGACGTAGGCCTACGTCAGCACAATTTGCCGGCCCTGTGCGCGCTCCCGCGCGTCCCCGCCGCCGATGATGACTCGATTGGGTTCAGAACCGATCAGTCATCAGGTCCAGGCCAATCATTTTTGGTCTGGACCTGTTGATCGGTCCTGCCCAATCAGATCATCCTCTAAGCCTGTGAAATGTAAACACAGGCTTAGAGGAGATGTGCCCTCCCCCACAACGGTCTTTTTGGATCCAGCGTGAGAGAAGAGCACATCTTACTGTGAGTATTGCACCAAGCACACCCACACACAGTTAGATAGGCACATTTCACCCCCGATCGCCCCCCCAATTAACCCCTACAGCACCTGACACAACACACACTATATACAGCATATAGCATATACCTATATACCTGTATAAGTGTGATTTGTGAACAGGTGTAGCCCTTGCGACCCCCCCTTTTCCACTCAAATTACCCCCCACCCCCCCTAATAAAGATTTAACCCACTGATCTCCCCTGACCCCCCCCTGATCACCGCCGTTAACCCCTACACCCTCTGTCACATCAGCACTAATACAAACGCAATATACGGTGTTATTGTATTTTTGTATTAGTGTCATTGTGATCAGAATTAGCGCAGGCGACTAAGTTTCTGTCCCAAGAAGGTTTAGGGTCCCCGCCACCCGCCCAATAAAGATTTAAGCCCCTGACCCCCCCCTGATCACCCCTACACCCCCTGCCATAACACACACCGTATACAGTATATAGCATTTTGCTATATACCCGTATAAGTGTGATTTGTGGTCAGGTCTAGCGCTTGCGACCCCCCTTTTTCCACTTGAATTACCCGCCACCCCCCCTAATAAAGATTTAAGCCCCTGATCCCACCTGATCCCCCCCTGATCACCGCTAGTTAACCCCTACACCCTCTGTCACATCAGCACTAATACAAACGTAATATACTGTGTTTTTGTATTTTTGTATTAGTGTCATTGTGATCAGAATTAGCGCAGGCGACTAAGTTTGTGTCCCAAGGAGGTTTAGGGTCCCCGCCACCCGCCCAATAAAGATTTAATCCCCTGATCCCCTCCTGATCACCCCTACACCCCCTGCCACAACGCACACTGTATACAGTATATAGCATTTTCTATATACCCGTATAAGTGTGACTTGTGACCAGGTTTAGCGCTTGCCACCGTTCCTTTTATCCTTAGGATACCCGCCAGTCCCTTCCAATAAAGATTTAAACCCCTGATCCCCCCCTGATCACATCCCGTTAACCCCTACACCCTCTGTCACATTAGCACTAATAATATACTGTTTTTACTGTATTTTGTATTGGTGTCATTGTGACTTGAGGTTGCGCTAGCTAGCTAGTTTCTTTCCCAAAGGAGGTTTAGGGTCCCCGCCACCCCCCCCAGATCCCCAGCGCATAGTTTAGAAGTAACCCCTTGATTGCCACACACGCACGCACGCACGCACGCACCTACACTTCCATTTCTAGTATAGTGTTTGAACAGATCAATATCTGATCTGATCAGAACTATACTAGCGCCCCCATAGTTTAGGGTTCCCAAAACGCGGTGTTTGCACGATCAGTACTGATTCCGGCCAGCACCTGCGTTTAACCCTTTCACCCAGGCAAGTGTAGTAATCAATAGATTACTGTCACTTGCAAAAAAACACAAGACACAAAACCGCTGTGTTAGCAGAGTCAGGCCTGATCCCTGCTAGCATTAGCAGTTTTTTTTGTAGCGCTTGAAATAATCTTCGACAACCAGGTGCTTTTATTACCTGTGAGTCGCATCACTGTACGAGTAAATTTAGTTACCAAAATGACCAAACGTTCGTACAGGGATGAAGAGCTTATCAGTTATATGCTGACCGAGTCATCTGATAGCGAAGGGGAAGCTACAATGACCGAATTAGTGTCAGTATATGAACCTGATGACGGCAGCGGCTCCCTGACAGATAGCTCCGACGACAGATGGGTCCCTGTTAGACCCAGGCGTACCCGACCCCATTCTGAAGTTGTTGTGATGCAGGAATCGCAGGGTGCTCGTATGGAGCAGAGTGTGGGTACTAGTGCCGCTCATCCTTCTGGCGACCTGGCAAGCGCCAGCGGCCTAGTACAACCTGGACCTAGTACAACCAGCACTGCAGTAAGACCTGGTGACATGGCGAGTCCCCTAAGTGCAGTTGAAGCTGGTGCGGTGGCTAGCACAAGTAGTGGCCCGCAGCCACCGCGTATTCGAAGACAGGCCCGTAGAGCCCATAGTGCCCTCCCTGATGCGCTGGCATTTCCTAATTGGCAACCCACTGATACTACAGCGCCAGTACTTCCCCCATTCACCGCCCAACCTGGAATCCACGTGGAGACAGCTGGTTTTACGCCCCTGAACTTTTTTGAGCTGTTCTTCACGGAAGATCTTTACAGATCTATTGTGGATCAATCAAATTTATATGCACAACAGTTCATCGCCGCCAACCCAAATTCACACCTTGCCAGACAATTCGGCTGGAAACCTATAACGGTTTCCGAATTTAAGATCTTTCTGGGCCTTTCCCTCCACATGGGCATAACTAAACAGAGTGAATTGCGGCTATATTGGTCCACTAGCCCAGTTCACCATATGCGCATGTACTCTGCCTCTATGTCCAGGACGAGATACGAGCAAATTCTGCGATTTATGCATTTCAGCGACAATGAACTCTGTCGTCCTCGGGGAGACCCTGCATACGATCGGCTCCACAAAATTCGGCCCCTCGTAGACAACTTCAATCAGCGGTTTGCAGCCTTGTTTACCCCCGAACAAGTTGTCTGCGTTGACGAGTCCCTGATTAAATTTACTGGCCGCCTTGCTATGAAACAGTACCTCCCCAGCAAGCGTGCCAAGTACGGGGTCAAACTGTATAAATTGTGTGACAGGGCCACAGGCTATACAGTTAGTTTCCGGGTCTATGAGGGAAAAGATAGCTGTGTGGAGCCCCCCAACTGCCCAGACTACATAGGGAGCAGCGGTAAGATCGTTTGGGACTTGGTGTCACCCTTATCCGGAAAGGGGTACCATTTGTACGTGGACAACTTTTATACAAGCGTGCCACTATTTAGTCACCTTCTCGATTTACAAATTGGCGCATGTGGCACCGTGCGACCTA
This sequence comes from Pelophylax lessonae, assembly GCF_965119305.1. Taxonomy (NCBI): domain Eukaryota; kingdom Metazoa; phylum Chordata; class Amphibia; order Anura; family Ranidae; genus Pelophylax; species Pelophylax lessonae. Next base: position 80,514 of record NW_028119765.1, read on the forward strand.
ATCGCCGGGGCTTCCCCCAACGGCTTGTAGATTCCCGTCTTAGTCGGGGGGCGAGAGCCTGCTTGAAAACGGACAAATTACTTGCGGTGAAGTGGAAGGATACACGGGATGTTTATGTTCTGTCCTCCCTTCACCCAGACACGACGATCCAAATTCCTACGGCAACTGGCGTTATGGAGAAACCCCTCTGTGTCCACGAATATAACCTTAACATGGGAGGGGTGGACCTTAACGACCAGCTTTTGGCGCCGTATTTAGTTGCCCGTAAAGCCAGATGCTGGTACAAAAAAGTGTCTGTTAACCTATACCAATTGGCTATGCTGAACGCCTTTGTCCTATACAGGGCGTCAGGACGAACTGGATCTTTCCGGGAATTCCAGGAAGAGATCATCCTTGCCTACCTGTACCCAGGAGGCATGCCTGCCCAACTTCCCCTTCCAGATGCAGTGAGCCGGCTGCATGAGAGGCATTTTTCACATGTCCTCCCGAGTACCCCTACCCAAAGATGGCCCCAAAGAAGATGTCGTGTCTGTAGCAAGCGCGGATTTAGGCGTGACACCCGTTATTATTGTCCCAAATGTCCTGACCAACCTGGTCTCTGCATCGGGGAATGTTTCGAGCGCTACCATACACTAGTGGATTATTAGGGTAGGGTACAGCACGACACAGTGTAGGGCACATAAACACAGGGTCTCGAAGGATGTTGGATGTCCATCGACATTTTGAGAGACCCAAGCTGGAAGAGAAGATCGCAGATGATCGCAGTCCCTCCCAAATCAAGAAGTAAAGGAACAGTTAGAAAGAAAAATAAAAGGATCCAAAAACTGTTGTGGTGTCAGTAATTTTATATGTCCTTCTACTCCTTCCTACTATACTTTTTTCAATGTCCTTTGTTTGTTTTTTCATTCTTTTGTGACCTGTTTCTCTTGCAGGTACTTGTCGGCTACCAAACATTGATTTTATATATTCTGACACAAACAGTGTTTGCGCTCAGCATATATGGATACCTTTGCTGATAGCAGCTGTGGTGATTTTCTGATTTCAGCACTGCAGTTAAAATCCTATTTTGGTATACGTGGATAGTGTCGTGTATACCCATCATTAAATTCAGTGGGTGGTTGTTTGGGCGGTTAATGATGAGTAATACTACGCATTATTCCTGTGCTGATTTCTGTATGTATTTTTTTCGCAAAAATTGCGTTTGGAAAATCTGTGCGCAAATACCGTGTGACAAAAAAATTTGCAACATCCACCATTTTATTCTATAGGGCCTCTGCTTTAAAAAAATATATAATGTTT
>NW_028119764.1:0-81780 GCF_965119305.1 Pelophylax lessonae
TGTCTTTTAGAGTCTCAAAACTCCGCATTTAGATTTGGTATTTGTTTGGGTCAAAATGACTCTATTTAGGTCTCCAAGTGTCTATAAAGCCCTTTTTAGTCAAAATAACTACGTTTGGTCACCAAAGGTCTGAAAAACTATTTTAGAGTCTCAAAACTCCGCATTTAGATTTGGTATTTGTTTGGGTCAAAATGACTCTATTTTGGTCTCCAAGTGTCTAAAAAGCCTTTTTTAGTCAAAATAACTACGTTTGGTCACCAAAGGTCTGAAAACCTTTTTTCAGCCAAAATGACTGTATTTTTGTCTTTTAGAGTCTTAAAAAGCCGGTTTTAGACAAGATAATTGCATTTCGTGCCCAGTGATCTGAAAACATTTTTTTGGTCAAAATGAGTCTATTTTGGTCTCCAAGTGTCTGAAAAGCCCTTTTTAGACAAAATAACTACGTTTGGTCACCAAAGGTCTGAAAACCTTTTTTTAGCAAAAATGACTGTATTTTTGTCTTTTAGAGTCTCAAAACTCCGCATTTAGATTTGGTATTTGTTTGGGTCAAAATGACTCTATTTTTGTCTCCAAGTGTCTAAAAAGCCTTTTTAGTCAAAATAACTGCATTTGGTCACCAAAGGTCTGAAAAACTTTTTTAGCCAAAATGACTGTATTTTTGTCTTTTAGAGTCTTAAAAAGCCGGGTTTAGACAAGATAATTGCATTTCATAACCAGTGATCTGAAAAAATTTTTTGTTCAAAATGACTCTATTTTGGTCTCCAAGTGTCTAAAAAGCCTTTTTTAGTCAAAATAACTACGTTTGGTCACCAAAGGTCTGAAAACCTTTTTTCAGCCAAAATGACTATATTTTTGTCTTTTAGAGTCTCAAAACTCCGCATTTAGATTTGGTATTTGTTTGGGTCAAAATGACTCTATTTAGGTCTCCAAGTGTCTATAAAGCCCTTTTTAGTCAAAATAACTACGTTTGGTCACCAAAGGTCTGAAAAACTATTTTAGAGTCTCAAAACTCCGCATTTAGATTTGGTATTTGTTTGGGTCAAAATGACTCTATTTTGGTCTCCAAGTGTCTAAAAAGCCTTTTTTAGTCAAAATAACTACGTTTGGTCACCAAAGGTCTGAAAACCTTTTTTCAGCCAAAATAACAGTATTTTTGTCCTTTAGAGTCTTAAAAAGCCGGTTTTAGACAAGATAATTGCATTTCGTGCCCAGTGATCTGAAAACATTTTTTTGGTAAAAATGACTCTATTTTGGTCTCCAAGTGTCTGAAAAGCCATTTTTTGTCAAAATAACTACGTTTGGTCACCAAAGGTCTGAAAACCTTTTTTTAGCCAAAATGACTGTATTTTTGTCTTTTAGAGTCTTAAAACACCGCTTTTAGACAAGATAAACTACATTTGGTAACCAATGGCCTGATAAAATGTTTTTGGTCAAAATGACTCTATTTAGGTCTCCAAGTGTCTAAAAAGCCCTTTTTAGTCATAATAACTACGTTTGGTCAACAAAGGTCTGAAAAACTATTTTAGCCAAAATGACTGTATTTTTGTCTTTTAGAGTCTCAAAACTCCGCATTTAAATTTGGTATTTGTTTGGGTCAAAATGACTCTATTTTGGTCTCCAAGTGTCTAAAAAGCCTTTTTAGTCAAAATAACTGCATTTGGTCACCAAAGGTCTGAAAAACTTTTTTAGCCAAAATGACTGTATTTTTGTCTTTTAGAGTCTTAAAAAGCCGGGTTTAGACAAGATAATTGCATTTCATAACCAGTGATCTGAAAATTTTTTTGGTCAAAATGACTCTATTTTGGTCTCCAAGTGTCTAAAAAGCCTTTTTTAGTCAAAATAACTACGTTTGGTCACCAAAGGTCTGAAAACCTTTTTTCAGCCAAAATGACTGTATTTTTGTCTTTTAGAGTCTCAAAACTCCGCATTTAGATTTGGTATTTGTTTGGGTCAAAATGACTCTATTTTGGTCTCCAAGTGTCTAAAAAGCCTTTTTAGTCAAAATAACTGCATTTGGTCACCAAAGGTCTGAAAAACTTTTTTAGCCAAAATGACTGTATTTTTGTCTTTTAGAGTCTTAAAAAGAAGGGTTTAGACAGGATAATTGCATTTCGTAACCAGTGATCTGAAAACATTTTTTTGGTCAAAATGACTCTATTTTGGTCTCCAAGTGTCTAAAAAGCCCTTTTTAGTCAAAATAACTGCATTTGGTTACCAAAGGTCTGAAAAAAAATTTAGTCAAAATGATTGTATTTTCGTCTATTAGAGTCTTAAAAAGCCGGTTTTGGACAAGATAATTGCATTTGGTAACCAATCACCTGAAACATTTGTTTGGGTCAAAATGACTCTATTTTGGTCTCAGAGTGTCTAAAAAGCCTTTTATAGTCAAAATAACTGCATTTGGTCACCAAAGGTCTGAAAACCTTTTTTTAGCCAAAATAACTGTATTTTTGTCTTTTAGAGTCTTAAAACACCGCTTTTAGACAAGATAAACTACATTTGGGTAACCAATGGCCTGAAAAAATGTTTTTGGTCAAAATGACTCTATTTAGGTCTCCACGTGTCTATAAAGCCATTTTTAGTCAAAATAACTACGTTTGGTCACCAAAGGTCTGAAAAACTATTTTAGAGTCTCAAAACTCCGCATTTAGATTTTGTATTTGTTTGGGTCAAAATTACTCTATTTTGGTCTCCAAGTGTCTAAAAAGCCTTTTTTAGTCAAAATAACTGCATTTGGTCACCAAAGGTCTGAAAACTTTTTTGGCCAAAATGACTGTATTTTTGTCTTTTAGAGTCTTAAAAAGCCGGGTTTAGACAAGATAATTGCATTTCGTAACCAGTGATCTGAAAACTTTTTTGGTCAAAATGACTCTATTTTGGTCTCCAAGTGTCTAAGAAGCCCTTTTAAGTCAAAATAACTGCATTTGGTCAGCAAAGGTATGAATAAAAATTTAGTCAAAATGATTGTATTTTCGTCAATTAGAGTTTTAAAAACCGGTTTTGGACAAGATAATTGCATTTGGTAACCAATGGCCTAAAAAATGTTTTTGGTCAAAATGACTATTTAGGTCTCCAAGTGTCTAAAAAGCCCTTTTTAGTCATAATACCTACGTTTGGTCAACAAAGGTCTGAAAAACTATTTTAGCCAAAATGACTGTATTTTTGTCTTTTAGAGTCTCAAAACTCCGCATTTAGATTTGGTATTTGTTTGGGTCAAAATGACTCTATTTTGGTCTCCAAGTGTCTAAAAAGCCTTTTTAGTCAAAATAACTGCATTTGGTCACCAAAGGTCTGAAAAACTTTTTTAGCCAAAATGACTGTATTTTTGTCTTTTAGAGTCTTAAAAAGCCGGGTTTAGACAAGATAATTGCATTTCCTAACCAGTGATCTGAAAACTTTTTTTGGTCAAAATGACTCTATTTTGGTCTCCAAGTGTCTAAAAAGCCTTTTTTAGTCAAAATAACTACGTTTGGTCACCAAAGGACTGAAAACCTTTTTTCAGCCAAAATGACTGTATTTTTGTCTTTTAGAGTCTTAAAAAGCCGGTTTTAGACAAGATAATTGCATTTCGTGCCCAGTGATCTGAAAACATTTTTTTGGTCAAAATGATTCTATTTTGGTCTCCAAGTGTCTGAAAAGCCCTTTTTAGTCAAAATAACTACGTTTGGTCACCAAAGGTCTGAAAACCTTTTTTTAGCCAAAATAACTGTATTTTTTTCTTTTAGAGTCTTAAAACACTGCTTTTAGACAAGATAAACTACATTTGGTAACCAATGGCCTGATAAAATGTTTTTGGTCAAAATGACTCTATTTAGGTCTCCAAGTGTCTAAAAAGCCCTTTTTAGTCATAATAACTACGTTTGGTCAACAAAGGTCTGAAAAACTATTTTAGCCAAAATGACTGTATTTTTGTCTTTTAGAGTCTCAAAACTCCGCATTTAGATTTGGTATTTGTTTGGGTCAAAATGACTCTATTTTGGTCTCCAAGTGTCTAAAAAGCCTTTTTAGTCAAAATAACTGCATTTGGTCACCAAAGGTCTGAAAAACTTTTTTAGCCAAAATGACTGTATTTTTGTCTTTTAGAGTCTTAAAAAGCCGGGTTTAGACAAGATAATTGCATTTCATAACCAGTGATCTGAAAAAATTTTTTGGTCAAAATGACTCTATTTTGGTCTCCAAGTGTCTAAAAAGCCTTTTTTAGTCAAAATAACTACGTTTGGTCACCAAAGGTCTGAAAACCTTTTTTCAGCCAAAATGACTATATTTTTGTCTTTTAGAGTCTCAAAACTCCGCATTTAGATTTGGTATTTGTTTGGGTCAAAATGACTCTATTTAGGTCTCCAAGTGTCTATAAAGCCCTTTTTAGTCAAAATAACTACGTTTGGTCACCAAAGGTCTGAAAAACTATTTTAGAGTCTCAAAACTCCGCATTTAGATTTGGTATTTGTTTGGGTCAAAATGACTCTATTTTGGTCTCCAAGTGTCTAAAAAGCCTTTTTTAGTCAAAATAACTACGTTTGGTCACCAAAGGTCTGAAAACCTTTTTTCAGCCAAAATGACTGTATTTTTGTCTTTTAGAGTCTTAAAAAGCCGGTTTTAGACAAGATAATTGCATTTCGTGCCCAGTGATCTGAAAACATTTTTTTGGTCAAAATGAGTCTATTTTGGTCTCCAAGTGTCTGAAAAGCCCTTTTTAGACAAAATAACTACGTTTGGTCACCAAAGGTCTGAAAACCTTTTTTTTAGCAAAAATGACTGTATTTTTGTCTTTTAGAGTCTTAAAAAGCCGGGTTTAGACAAGATAATTGCATTTCGTAATCAGTGATATGAAAACTTTTTTTGGTCAAAATGACTCTATTTTGGTCTCCAAGTGTCTAAGAAGCACTTTTAAGTCAAAATAACTGCATTTGGTCAGCAAAGGTATGAAAAAAAATTTTGTCAAAATAATTGTATTTTCGTCTATTAGAGTCTTAAAAACCGGTTTTGGACAAGATAATTGCATTTGGTAACCAATGGCCTGAAAAAATGTTTTTGGTCAAAATGACTCTATCTAGGTCTCCAAGTGTCTAAAAAGCCCTTTTTAGTCATAATAACTATGTTTGGTCAACAAAGGTCTGAAAAACTATTTTAGCCAAAATGACTGTATTTTTGTCTTTTAGAGTCTCAAAACTCCGCATTTAGATTTGGTATTTGTTTGGGTCAAAATGACTCTATTTTTGTCTCCAAGTGTCTAAAAAGCCTTTTTAGTCAAAATAACTGCATTTGGTCACCAAAGGTCTGAAAAACTTTTTTAGCCAAAATGACTGTATTTTTGTCTTTTAGAGTCTTAAAAAGCCGGGTTTAGACAAGATAATTGCATTTCATAACCAGTGATCTGAAAAAAATTTTTGGTCAAAATGACTCTATTTTGGTCTCCAAGTGTCTAAAAAGCCTTTTTTAGTCAAAATAACTACGTTTGGTCACCAAAGGTCTGAAAACCTTTTTTCAGCCAAAATGACTATATTTTTGTCTTTTAGAGTCTCAAAACTCCGCATTTAGATTTGGTATTTGTTTGGGTCAAAATGACTCTATTTAGGTCTCCAAGTGTCTATAAAGCCCTTTTTAGTCAAAATAACTACGTTTGGTCACCAAAGGTCTGAAAAACTATTTTAGAGTCTCAAAACTCCGCATTTAGATTTGGTATTTGTTTGGGTCAAAATGACTCTATTTTGGTCTCCAAGTGTCTAAAAAGCCTTTTTTAGTCAAAATAACTACGTTTGGTCACCAAAGGTCTGAAAACCTTTTTTCAGCCAAAATGACTGTATTTTTGTCTTTTAGAGTCTTAAAAAGCCGGTTTTAGACAAGATAATTGCATTTCGTGCCCAGTGATCTGAAAACATTTTTTTGGTCAAAATGAGTCTATTTTGGTCTCCAAGTGTCTGAAAAGCCCTTTTTAGACAAAATAACTACGTTTGGTCACCAAAGGTCTGAAAACCTTTTTTTTAGCAAAAATGACTGTATTTTTGTCTTTTAGAGTCTTAAAAAGCCGGGTTTAGACAAGATAATTGCATTTCGTAATCAGTGATATGAAAACTTTTTTTGGTCAAAATGACTCTATTTTGGTCTCCAAGTGTCTAAGAAGCACTTTTAAGTCAAAATAACTGCATTTGGTCAGCAAAGGTATGAAAAAAAATTTTGTCAAAATAATTGTATTTTCGTCTATTAGAGTCTTAAAAACCGGTTTTGGACAAGATAATTGCATTTGGTAACCAATGGCCTGAAAAAATGTTTTTGGTCAAAATGACTCTATCTAGGTCTCCAAGTGTCTAAAAAGCCCTTTTTAGTCATAATAACTATGTTTGGTCAACAAAGGTCTGAAAAACTATTTTAGCCAAAATGACTGTATTTTTGTCTTTTAGAGTCTCAAAACTCCGCATTTAGATTTGGTATTTGTTTGGGTCAAAATGACTCTATTTTTGTCTCCAAGTGTCTAAAAAGCCTTTTTAGTCAAAATAACTGCATTTGGTCACCAAAGGTCTGAAAAACTTTTTTAGCCAAAATGACTGTATTTTTGTCTTTTAGAGTCTTAAAAAGCCGGGTTTAGACAAGATAATTGCATTTCGTAACCAGTGATCGGAAAACATTTTTTTGGTCAAAATGACTCTATTTTGGTCTCCAAGTGTCTAAAAAGCCCTTTTTAGTCAAAATAACTGCATTTGGTTACCAAAGGTCTGAAAAAAATTTAGTCAAAATGATTGTATTTTCGTCTATTAGAGTTTTAAAAAGCCAGTTTTGGACAAGATAATTGCATTTGGTAACCAATCGCCTGAAACACTTGTTTGGGTCAAAATTACTCTATTTTGGTCTCCAAGTGTCTAAAAATCCTTTTTTAGTCAAAATAACTGCATTTGGTCACCAAAGGTCTGAAAACCTTTTTTTTAGCCAAAATAACAGTATTTTTGTCCTTTAGAGTCTTAAAAAGCCGGTTTTAGACAAGATAATTGCATTTCGTGCCCAGTGATCTGAAAACATTTTTTTGGTAAAAATGACTCTATTTTGGTCTCCAAGTGTCTGAAAAGCCATTTTTTGTCAAAATAACTACGTTTGGTCACCAAAGGTCTGAAAACCTTTTTTTAGCCAAAATGACTGTATTTTTGTCTTTTAGAGTCTTAAAACACCTCTTTTAGACAAGATAAACTACATTTGGTAACCAATGGCCTGAAAAAATGTTTTTGGTCAAAATGACTCTATTTAGGTCTCCAAGTGTCTATAAAGCCCTTTTTAGTCAAAATAACTATGTTTGGTCACCAAAGGTCTGAAAACCTTTTTTTTAGCCAAAATGACTGTATTTTTGTCTTTTAGAGTCTTAAAAAGCCGGGTTTAGACAAGATAATTGCATTTCGTAACCAGTGATATGAAAACTTTTTTTGGTCAAAATGACTCTATTTTGGTCTCCAAGTGTCTAAAAAGCCCTTTTAAGTCAAAATAACTGCATTTGGTCACCAAAGGTCTGAAAACCTTTTTTTTGCCAAAATAACAGTATTTTTGTCCTTTAGAGTCTTAAAAAGCCGGTTTTAGACAAGATAATTGCATTTCGTGCCCAGTGATCTGAAAACATTTTTTTGGTAAAAATGACTCTATTTTGGTCTCCAAGTGTCTGAAAAGCCATTTTTTGTCAAAATAACTACGTTTGGTCACCAAAGGTCTGAAAACCTTTTTTTAGCCAAAATGACTGTATTTTTGTCTTTTAGAGTCTTAAAACACCTCTTTTAGACAAGATAAACTACATTTGGTAACCAATGGCCTGAAAAAATGTTTTTGGTCAAAATGACTCTATTTAGGTCTCCAAGTGTCTATAAAGCCCTTTTTAGTCAAAATAACTATGTTTGGTCACCAAAGGTCTGAAAACCTTTTTTTTAGCCAAAATGACTGTATTTTTGTCTTTTAGAGTCTTAAAAAGCCGGGTTTAGACAAGATAATTGCATTTCGTAACCAGTGATATGAAAACTTTTTTTGGTCAAAATGACTCTATTTTGGTCTCCAAGTGTCTAAAAAGCCCTTTTAAGTCAAAATAACTGCATTTGGTCAACAAAGGTCTGAAAAACTATTTTAGCCAAAATGACTGTATTTTTGTCTTTTAGAGTCTCAAAACTCCGCATTTAAATTTGGTATTTGTTTGGGTCAAAATGACTCTATTTTGGTCTCCAAGTGTCTAAAAAGCCTTTTTAGTCAAAATAACTGCATTTGGTCACCAAAGGTCTGAAAAACTTTTTTAGCCAAAATGACTGTATTTTTGTCTTTTAGAGTCTTAAAAAGCCGGGTTTAGACAAGATAATTGCATTTCATAACCAGTGATCTGAAAATTCTTTTGGTCAAAATGACTCTATTTTGGTCTCCAAGTGTCTAAAAAGCCTTTTTTAGTCAAAATAACTACGTTTGGTCACCAAAGGTCTGAAAACCTTTTTTCAGCCAAAATGACTGTATTTTTGTCTTTTAGAGTCTCAAAACTCCGCATTTAGATTTGGTATTTGTTTGGGTCAAAATGACTCTATTTTGGTCTCCAAGTGTCTAAAAAGCCTTTTTAGTCAAAATAACTGCATTTGGTCACCAAAGGTCTGAAAAACTTTTTTAGCCAAAATGACTGTATTTTTGTCTTTTAGAGTCTTAAAAAGAAGGGTTTAGACAGGAAAATTGCATTTCGTAACCAGTGATCTGAAAACATTTTTTTGGTCAAAATGACTCTATTTTGGTCTCCAAGTGTCTAAAAAGCCCTTTTTAGTCAAAATAACTGCATTTGGTTACCAAAGGTCTGAAAAAAAATTTAGTCAAAATGATTGTATTTTCGTCTATTAGAGTCTTAAAAAGCCGGTTTTGGACAAGATAATTGCATTTGGTAACCAATCACCTGAAACATTTGTTTGGGTCAAAATGACTCTATTTTGGTCTCAGAGTGTCTAAAAAGCCTTTTATAGTCAAAATAACTGCATTTGGTCACCAAAGGTCTGAAAACCTTTTTTTAGCCAAAATAACTGTATTTTTGTCTTTTAGAGTCTTAAAACACCGCTTTTAGACAAGATAAACTACATTTGGGTAACCAATGGCCTGAAAAAATGTTTTTGGTCAAAATGACTCTATTTAGGTCTCCACGTGTCTATAAAGCCATTTTTAGTCAAAATAACTACGTTTGGTCACCAAAGGTCTGAAAAACTATTTTAGAGTCTCAAAACTCCGCATTTAGATTTTGTATTTGTTTGGGTCAAAATTACTCTATTTTGGTCTCCAAGTGTCTAAAAAGCCTTTTTTAGTCAAAATAACTGCATTTGGTCACCAAAGGTCTGAAAACTTTTTTGGCCAAAATGACTGTATTTTTGTCTTTTAGAGTCTTAAAAAGCCGGGTTTCAAAAAGATAATTGCATTTCGTAACCAGTGATCTGAAAACTTTTTTGGTCAAAATGACTCTATTTTGGTCTCCAAGTGTCTAAGAAGCCCTTTTAAGTCAAAATAACTGCATTTGATCAGCAAAGGTATGAATAAAAATTTAGTCAAAATGATTGTATTTTCGTCAATTAGAGTTTTAAAAACCGGTTTTGGACAAGATAATTGCATTTGGTAACCAATGGCCTAAAAAATGTTTTTGGTCAAAATGACTATTTAGGTCTCCAAGTGTCTAAAAAGCCCTTTTTAGTCATAATACCTACGTTTGGTCAACAAAGGTCTGAAAAACTATTTTAGCCAAAATGACTGTATTTTTGTCTTTTAGAGTCTCAAAACTCCGCATTTAGATTTGGTATTTGTTTGTGTCAAAATGACTCTATTTTGGTCTCCAAGTGTCTAAAAAGCCTTTTTAGTCAAAATAACTGCATTTGGTCACCAAAGGTCTGAAAAACTTCTTTAGCCAAAATGACTGTATTTTTGTCTTTTAGAGTCTTAAAAAGCCGGGTTTAGACAAGATAATTGCATTTCCTAACCAGTGATCTGAAAACTTTTTTTGGTCAAAATGACTCTATTTTGGTCTCCAAGTGTCTAAAAAGCCTTTTTTAGTCAAAATAACTACGTTTGGTCACCAAAGGACTGAAAACCTTTTTTCAGCCAAAATGACAGTATTTTTGTCTTTTAGAGTCTTAAAAAGCCGGTTTTAGACAAGATAATTGCATTTCGTGCCCAGTGATCTGAAAACATTTTTTTGGTCAAAATGATTCTATTTTGGTCTCCAAGTGTCTGAAAAGCCCTTTTTAGTCAAAATAACTACGTTTGGTCACCAAAGGTCTGAAAACCTTTTTTTAGCCAAAATAACTGTATTTTTGTCTTTTAGAGTCTTAAAACACTGCTTTTAGACAAGATAAACTACATTTGGTAACCAATGGCCTGATAAAATGTTTTTGGTCAAAATGACTCTATTTAGGTCTCCAAGTGTCTAAAAAGCCCTTTTTAGTCATAATAACTACGTTTGGTCAACAAAGGTCTGAAAAACAATTTTAGCCAAAATGACTGTATTTTTGTCTTTTAGTCTCAAAACTCCGCATTTAGATTTGGTATTTGTTTGGGTCAAAATGACTCTATTTTTGTCTCCAAGTGTCTAAAAAGCCTTTTTAGTCAAAATAACTGCATTTGGTCACCAAAGGTCTGAAAAACTTTTTTAGCCAAAATGACTGTATTTTTGTCTTTTAGAGTCTTAAAAAGCCGGGTTTAGACAAGATAATTGCATTTCATAACCAGTGATCTGAAAAAAATTTTTGTTCAAAATGACTCTATTTTGGTCTCCAAGTGTCTAAAAAGCCTTTTTTAGTCAAAATAACTACGTTTGGTCATCAAAGGTCTGAAAACCTTTTTTCAGCCAAAATGACTATATTTTTGTCTTTTAGAGTCTCAAAACTCCGCATTTAGATTTGGTATTTGTTTGGGTCAAAATGACTCTATTTAGGTCTCCAAGTGTCTATAAAGCCCTTTTTAGTCAAAATAACTACGTTTGGTCACCAAAGGTCTGAAAAACTATTTTAGAGTCTCAAAACTCCGCATTTAGATTTGGTATTTGTTTGGGTCAAAATGACTCTATTTTGGTCTCCAAGTGTCTAAAAAGCCTTTTTTAGTCAAAATAACTACGTTTGGTCACCAAAGGTCTGAAAACCTTTTTTCAGCCAAAATGACTGTATTTTTGTCTTTTAGAGTCTTAAAAAGCCGGTTTTAGACAAGATAATTGCATTTCGTGCCCAGTGATCTGAAAACATTTTTTTGGTCAAAATGAGTCTATTTTGGTCTCCAAGTGTCTGAAAAGCCCTTTTTAGACAAAATAACTACGTTTGGTCACCAAAGGTCTGAAAACCTTTTTTTTAGCAAAAATGACTGTATTTTTGTCTTTTAGAGTCTTAAAAAGCCGGGTTTAGACAAGATAATTGCATTTCGTAATCAGTGATATGAAAACTTTTTTTGGTCAAAATGACTCTATTTTGGTCTCCAAGTGTCTAAGAAGCACTTTTAAGTCAAAATAACTGCATTTGGTCAGCAAAGGTATGAAAAAAAATTTTGTCAAAATAATTGTATTTTCGTCTATTAGAGTCTTAAAAACCGGTTTTGGACAAGATAATTGCATTTGGTAACCAATGGCCTGAAAAAATGTTTTTGGTCAAAATGACTCTATCTAGGTCTCCAAGTGTCTAAAAAGCCCTTTTTAGTCATAATAACTATGTTTGGTCAACAAAGGTCTGAAAAACTATTTTAGCCAAAATGACTGTATTTTTGTCTTTTAGAGTCTCAAAACTCCGCATTTAGATTTGGTATTTGTTTGGGTCAAAATGACTCTATTTTTGTCTCCAAGTGTCTAAAAAGCCTTTTTAGTCAAAATAACTGCATTTGGTCACCAAAGGTCTGAAAAACTTTTTTAGCCAAAATGACTGTATTTTTGTCTTTTAGAGTCTTAAAAAGCCGGGTTTAGACAAGATAATTGCATTTCGTAACCAGTGATCGGAAAACATTTTTTTGGTCAAAATGACTCTATTTTGGTCTCCAAGTGTCTAAAAAGCCCTTTTTAGTCAAAATAACTGCATTTGGTTACCAAAGGTCTGAAAAAAATTTAGTCAAAATGATTGTATTTTCGTCTATTAGAGTTTTAAAAAGCCAGTTTTGGACAAGATAATTGCATTTGGTAACCAATCGCCTGAAACACTTGTTTGGGTCAAAATTACTCTATTTTGGTCTCCAAGTGTCTAAAAATCCTTTTTTAGTCAAAATAACTGCATTTGGTCACCAAAGGTCTGAAAACCTTTTTTTTAGCCAAAATAACAGTATTTTTGTCCTTTAGAGTCTTAAAAAGCCGGTTTTAGACAAGATAATTGCATTTCGTGCCCAGTGATCTGAAAACATTTTTTTGGTAAAAATGACTCTATTTTGGTCTCCAAGTGTCTGAAAAGCCATTTTTTGTCAAAATAACTACGTTTGGTCACCAAAGGTCTGAAAACCTTTTTTTAGCCAAAATGACTGTATTTTTGTCTTTTAGAGTCTTAAAACACCTCTTTTAGACAAGATAAACTACATTTGGTAACCAATGGCCTGAAAAAATGTTTTTGGTCAAAATGACTCTATTTAGGTCTCCAAGTGTCTATAAAGCCCTTTTTAGTCAAAATAACTATGTTTGGTCACCAAAGGTCTGAAAACCTTTTTTTTAGCCAAAATGACTGTATTTTTGTCTTTTAGAGTCTTAAAAAGCCGGGTTTAGACAAGATAATTGCATTTCGTAACCAGTGATATGAAAACTTTTTTTGGTCAAAATGACTCTATTTTGGTCTCCAAGTGTCTAAAAAGCCCTTTTAAGTCAAAATAACTGCATTTGGTCACCAAAGGTCTGAAAACCTTTTTTTTGCCAAAATAACAGTATTTTTGTCCTTTAGAGTCTTAAAAAGCCGGTTTTAGACAAGATAATTGCATTTCGTGCCCAGTGATCTGAAAACATTTTTTTGGTAAAAATGACTCTATTTTGGTCTCCAAGTGTCTGAAAAGCCATTTTTTGTCAAAATAACTACGTTTGGTCACCAAAGGTCTGAAAACCTTTTTTTAGCCAAAATGACTGTATTTTTGTCTTTTAGAGTCTTAAAACACCTCTTTTAGACAAGATAAACTACATTTGGTAACCAATGGCCTGAAAAAATGTTTTTGGTCAAAATGACTCTATTTAGGTCTCCAAGTGTCTATAAAGCCCTTTTTAGTCAAAATAACTATGTTTGGTCACCAAAGGTCTGAAAACCTTTTTTTTAGCCAAAATGACTGTATTTTTGTCTTTTAGAGTCTTAAAAAGCCGGGTTTAGACAAGATAATTGCATTTCGTAACCAGTGATATGAAAACTTTTTTTGGTCAAAATGACTCTATTTTGGTCTCCAAGTGTCTAAAAAGCCCTTTTAAGTCAAAATAACTGCATTTGGTCAACAAAGGTCTGAAAAACTATTTTAGCCAAAATGACTGTATTTTTGTCTTTTAGAGTCTCAAAACTCCGCATTTAAATTTGGTATTTGTTTGGGTCAAAATGACTCTATTTTGGTCTCCAAGTGTCTAAAAAGCCTTTTTAGTCAAAATAACTGCATTTGGTCACCAAAGGTCTGAAAAACTTTTTTAGCCAAAATGACTGTATTTTTGTCTTTTAGAGTCTTAAAAAGCCGGGTTTAGACAAGATAATTGCATTTCATAACCAGTGATCTGAAAATTCTTTTGGTCAAAATGACTCTATTTTGGTCTCCAAGTGTCTAAAAAGCCTTTTTTAGTCAAAATAACTACGTTTGGTCACCAAAGGTCTGAAAACCTTTTTTCAGCCAAAATGACTGTATTTTTGTCTTTTAGAGTCTCAAAACTCCGCATTTAGATTTGGTATTTGTTTGGGTCAAAATGACTCTATTTTGGTCTCCAAGTGTCTAAAAAGCCTTTTTAGTCAAAATAACTGCATTTGGTCACCAAAGGTCTGAAAAACTTTTTTAGCCAAAATGACTGTATTTTTGTCTTTTAGAGTCTTAAAAAGAAGGGTTTAGACAGGAAAATTGCATTTCGTAACCAGTGATCTGAAAACATTTTTTTGGTCAAAATGACTCTATTTTGGTCTCCAAGTGTCTAAAAAGCCCTTTTTAGTCAAAATAACTGCATTTGGTTACCAAAGGTCTGAAAAAAAATTTAGTCAAAATGATTGTATTTTCGTCTATTAGAGTCTTAAAAAGCCGGTTTTGGACAAGATAATTGCATTTGGTAACCAATCACCTGAAACATTTGTTTGGGTCAAAATGACTCTATTTTGGTCTCAGAGTGTCTAAAAAGCCTTTTATAGTCAAAATAACTGCATTTGGTCACCAAAGGTCTGAAAACCTTTTTTTAGCCAAAATAACTGTATTTTTGTCTTTTAGAGTCTTAAAACACCGCTTTTAGACAAGATAAACTACATTTGGGTAACCAATGGCCTGAAAAAATGTTTTTGGTCAAAATGACTCTATTTAGGTCTCCACGTGTCTATAAAGCCATTTTTAGTCAAAATAACTACGTTTGGTCACCAAAGGTCTGAAAAACTATTTTAGAGTCTCAAAACTCCGCATTTAGATTTTGTATTTGTTTGGGTCAAAATTACTCTATTTTGGTCTCCAAGTGTCTAAAAAGCCTTTTTTAGTCAAAATAACTGCATTTGGTCACCAAAGGTCTGAAAACTTTTTTGGCCAAAATGACTGTATTTTTGTCTTTTAGAGTCTTAAAAAGCCGGGTTTCAAAAAGATAATTGCATTTCGTAACCAGTGATCTGAAAACTTTTTTGGTCAAAATGACTCTATTTTGGTCTCCAAGTGTCTAAGAAGCCCTTTTAAGTCAAAATAACTGCATTTGATCAGCAAAGGTATGAATAAAAATTTAGTCAAAATGATTGTATTTTCGTCAATTAGAGTTTTAAAAACCGGTTTTGGACAAGATAATTGCATTTGGTAACCAATGGCCTAAAAAATGTTTTTGGTCAAAATGACTATTTAGGTCTCCAAGTGTCTAAAAAGCCCTTTTTAGTCATAATACCTACGTTTGGTCAACAAAGGTCTGAAAAACTATTTTAGCCAAAATGACTGTATTTTTGTCTTTTAGAGTCTCAAAACTCCGCATTTAGATTTGGTATTTGTTTGTGTCAAAATGACTCTATTTTGGTCTCCAAGTGTCTAAAAAGCCTTTTTAGTCAAAATAACTGCATTTGGTCACCAAAGGTCTGAAAAACTTCTTTAGCCAAAATGACTGTATTTTTGTCTTTTAGAGTCTTAAAAAGCCGGGTTTAGACAAGATAATTGCATTTCCTAACCAGTGATCTGAAAACTTTTTTTGGTCAAAATGACTCTATTTTGGTCTCCAAGTGTCTAAAAAGCCTTTTTTAGTCAAAATAACTACGTTTGGTCACCAAAGGACTGAAAACCTTTTTTCAGCCAAAATGACAGTATTTTTGTCTTTTAGAGTCTTAAAAAGCCGGTTTTAGACAAGATAATTGCATTTCGTGCCCAGTGATCTGAAAACATTTTTTTGGTCAAAATGATTCTATTTTGGTCTCCAAGTGTCTGAAAAGCCCTTTTTAGTCAAAATAACTACGTTTGGTCACCAAAGGTCTGAAAACCTTTTTTTAGCCAAAATAACTGTATTTTTGTCTTTTAGAGTCTTAAAACACTGCTTTTAGACAAGATAAACTACATTTGGTAACCAATGGCCTGATAAAATGTTTTTGGTCAAAATGACTCTATTTAGGTCTCCAAGTGTCTAAAAAGCCCTTTTTAGTCATAATAACTACGTTTGGTCAACAAAGGTCTGAAAAACAATTTTAGCCAAAATGACTGTATTTTTGTCTTTTAGTCTCAAAACTCCGCATTTAGATTTGGTATTTGTTTGGGTCAAAATGACTCTATTTTTGTCTCCAAGTGTCTAAAAAGCCTTTTTAGTCAAAATAACTGCATTTGGTCACCAAAGGTCTGAAAAACTTTTTTAGCCAAAATGACTGTATTTTTGTCTTTTAGAGTCTTAAAAAGCCGGGTTTAGACAAGATAATTGCATTTCATAACCAGTGATCTGAAAAAAATTTTTGTTCAAAATGACTCTATTTTGGTCTCCAAGTGTCTAAAAAGCCTTTTTTAGTCAAAATAACTACGTTTGGTCACCAAAGGTCTGAAAACCTTTTTTCAGCCAAAATGACTATATTTTTGTCTTTTAGAGTCTCAAAACTCCGCATTTAGATTTGGTATTTGTTTGGGTCAAAATGACTCTATTTAGGTCTCCAAGTGTCTATAAAGCCCTTTTTAGTCAAAATAACTACGTTTGGTCACCAAAGGTCTGAAAAACTATTTTAGAGTCTCAAAACTCCGCATTTAGATTTGGTATTTGTTTGGGTCAAAATGACTCTATTTTGGTCTCCAAGTGTCTAAAAAGCCTTTTTTAGTCAAAATAACTACGTTTGGTCACCAAAGGTCTGAAAACCTTTTTTCAGCCAAAATGACTGTATTTTTGTCTTTTAGAGTCTTAAAAAGCCGGTTTTAGACAAGATAATTGCATTTCGTGCCCAGTGATCTGAAAACATTTTTTTGGTCAAAATGAGTCTATTTTGGTCTCCAAGTGTCTGAAAAGCCCTTTTTAGACAAAATAACTACGTTTGGTCACCAAAGGTCTGAAAACCTTTTTTTAGCAAAAATGACTGTATTTTTGTCTTTTAGAGTCTCAAAACTCCGCATTTAGATTTGGTATTTGTTTGGGTCAAAATGACTCTATTTTTGTCTCCAAGTGTCTAAAAAGCCTTTTTAGTCAAAATAACTGCATTTGGTCACCAAAGGTCTGAAAAACTTTTTTAGCCAAAATGACTGTATTTTTGTCTTTTAGAGTCTTAAAAAGCCGGGTTTAGACAAGATAATTGCATTTCGTAACCAGTGATCGGAAAACATTTTTTTGGTCAAAATGACTCTATTTTGGTCTCCAAGTGTCTAAAAAGCCCTTTTTAGTCAAAATAACTGCATTTGGTTACCAAAGGTCTGAAAAAAATTTAGTCAAAATGATTGTATTTTCGTCTATTAGAGTTTTAAAAAGCCAGTTTTGGACAAGATAATTGCATTTGGTAACCAATCGCCTGAAACACTTGTTTGGGTCAAAATTACTCTATTTTGGTCTCCAAGTGTCTAAAAATCCTTTTTTAGTCAAAATAACTGCATTTGGTCACCAAAGGTCTGAAAACCTTTTTTTTAGCCAAAATAACAGTATTTTTGTCCTTTAGAGTCTTAAAAAGCCGGTTTTAGACAAGATAATTGCATTTCGTGCCCAGTGATCTGAAAACATTTTTTTGGTAAAAATGACTCTATTTTGGTCTCCAAGTGTCTGAAAAGCCATTTTTTGTCAAAATAACTACGTTTGGTCACCAAAGGTCTGAAAACCTTTTTTTAGCCAAAATGACTGTATTTTTGTCTTTTAGAGTCTTAAAACACCTCTTTTAGACAAGATAAACTACATTTGGTAACCAATGGCCTGAAAAAATGTTTTTGGTCAAAATGACTCTATTTAGGTCTCCAAGTGTCTATAAAGCCCTTTTTAGTCAAAATAACTATGTTTGGTCACCAAAGGTCTGAAAACATTTTTTTTAGCCAAAATGACTGTATTTTTATCTTTTAGAGTCTTAAAAAGCCGGGTTTAGACAAGATAATTGCATTTCGTAACCAGTGATATGAAAACTTTTTTTGGTCAAAATGACTCTATTTTGGTCTCCAAGTGTCTAAAAAGCCCTTTTAAGTCAAAATAACAGCATTTGGTCACCAAAGGTCTGAAAACCTTTTTTTTGCCAAAATAACAGTATTTTTGTCCTTTAGAGTCTTAAAAAGCCGGTTTTAGACAAGATAATTGCATTTCGTGCCCAGTGATCTGAAAACATTTTTTTGGTAAAAATGACTCTATTTTGGTCTCCAAGTGTCTGAAAAGCCATTTTTTGTCAAAATAACTACGTTTGGTCACCAAAGGTCTGAAAACCTTTTTTTAGCCAAAATGACTGTATTTTTGTCTTTTAGAGTCTTAAAACACCGCTTTTAGACAAGATAAACTACATTTGGTAACCAATGGCCTGATAAAATGTTTTTGGTCAAAATGACTCTATTTAGGTCTCCAAGTGTCTAAAAAGCCCTTTTTAGTCATAATAACTACGTTTGGTCAACAAAGGTCTGAAAAACTATTTTAGCCAAAATGACTGTATTTTTGTCTTTTAGAGTCTCAAAACTCCGCATTTAAATTTGGTATTTGTTTGGGTCAAAATGACTCTATTTTGGTCTCCAAGTGTCTAAAAAGCCTTTTTAGTCAAAATAACTGCATTTGGTCACCAAAGGTCTGAAAAACTTTTTTAGCCAAAATGACTGTATTTTTGTCTTTTAGAGTCTTAAAAAGCCGGGTTTAGACAAGATAATTGCATTTCATAACCAGTGATCTGAAAATTTTTTTGGTCAAAATGACTCTATTTTGGTCTCCAAGTGTCTAAAAAGCCTTTTTTAGTCAAAATAACTACGTTTGGTCACCAAAGGTCTGAAAACCTTTTTTCAGCCAAAATGACTGTATTTTTGTCTTTTAGAGTCTCAAAACTCCGCATTTAGATTTGGTATTTGTTTGGGTCAAAATGACTCTATTTTGGTCTCCAAGTGTCTAAAAAGCCTTTTTAGTCAAAATAACTGCATTTGGTCACCAAAGGTCTGAAAAACTTTTTTAGCCAAAATGACTGTATTTTTGTCTTTTAGAGTCTTAAAAAGAAGGGTTTAGACAGGAAAATTGCATTTCGTAACCAGTGATCTGAAAAAATTTTTTTGGTCAAAATGACTCTATTTTGGTCTCCAAGTGTCTAAAAAGCCCTTTTTAGTCAAAATAACTGCATTTGGTTACCAAAGGTCTGAAAAAAAATTTAGTCAAAATGATTGTATTTTCGTCTATTAGAGTCTTAAAAAGCCGGTTTTGGACAAGATAATTGCATTTGGTAACCAATCACCTGAAACATTTGTTTGGGTCAAAATGACTCTATTTTGGTCTCAGAGTGTCTAAAAAGCCTTTTATAGTCAAAATAACTGCATTTGGTCACCAAAGGTCTGAAATCCTTTTTTTAGCCAAAATAACGGTATTTTTGTCTTTTAGAGTCTTAAAACACCGCTTTTAGACAAGATAAACTACATTTGGGTAACCAATGGCCTGAAAAAATGTTTTTGGTCAAAATGACTCTATTTAGGTCTCCACGTGTCTATAAAGCCATTTTTAGTCAAAATAACTACGTTTGGTCACCAAAGGTCTGAAAAACTATTTTAGAGTCTCAAAACTCCGCATTTAGATTTTGTATTTGTTTGGGTCAAAATTACTCTATTTTGGTCTCCAAGTGTCTAAAAAGCCTTTTTTAGTCAAAATAACTGCATTTGGTCACCAAAGGTCTGAAAACTTTTTTGGCCAAAATGACTGTATTTTTGTCTTTTAGAGTCTTAAAAAGCCGGGTTTAAAAAAGATAATTGCATTTCGTAACCAGTGATCTGAAAACTTTTTTGGTCAAAATGACTCTATTTTGGTCTCCAAGTGTCTAAGAAGCCCTTTTAAGTCAAAATAACTGCATTTGATCAGCAAAGGTATGAATAAAAATTTAGTCAAAATGATTGTATTTTCGTCAATTAGAGTTTTAAAAACCGGTTTTGGACAAGATAATTGCATTTGGTAACCAATGGCCTAAAAAATGTTTTTGGTCAAAATGACTATTTAGGTCTCCAAGTGTCTAAAAAGCCCTTTTTAGTCATAATACCTACGTTTGGTCAACAAAGGTCTGAAAAACTATTTTAGCCAAAATGACTGTATTTTTGTCTTTTAGAGTCTCAAAACTCCGCATTTAGATTTGGTATTTGTTTGGGTCAAAATGACTCTATTTTGGTCTCCAAGTGTCTAAAAAGCCTTTTTAGTCAAAATAACTGCATTTGGTCACCAAAGGTCTGAAAAACTTTTTTAGCCAAAATGACTGTATTTTTGTCTTTTAGAGTCTTAAAAAGCCGGGTTTAGACAAGATAATTGCATTTCCTAACCAGTGATCTGAAAACTTTTTTTGGTCAAAATGACTCTATTTTGGTCTCCAAGTGTCTAAAAAGCCTTTTTTAGTCAAAATAACTACGTTTGGTCACCAAAGGACTGAAAACCTTTTTTCAGCCAAAATGACAGTATTTTTGTCTTTTAGAGTCTTAAAAAGCCGGTTTTAGACAAGATAATTGCATTTCATGCCCAGTGATCTGAAAACATTTTTTTGGTCAAAATGATTCTATTTTGGTCTCCAAGTGTCTGAAAAGCCCTTTTTAGTCAAAATAACTACGTTTGGTCACCAAAGGTCTGAAAACCTTTTTTTAGCCAAAATAACTGTATTTTTGTCTTTTAGAGTCTTAAAACACTGCTTTTAGACAAGATAAACTACATTTGGTAACCAATGGCCTGATAAAATGTTTTTGGTCAAAATGACTCTATTTAGGTCTCCAAGTGTCTAAAAAGCCCTTTTTAGTCATAATAACTACGTTTGGTCAACAAAGGTCTGAAAAACAATTTTAGCCAAAATGACTGTATTTTTGTCTTTTAGAGTCTCAAAACTCCGCATTTAGATTTGGTATTTGTTTGGGTCAAAATGACTCTATTTTTGTCTCCAAGTGTCTAAAAAGCCTTTTTAGTCAAAATAACTGCATTTGGTCACCAAAGGTCTGAAAAACTTTTTTAGCCAAAATGACTGTATTTTTGTCTTTTAGAGTCTTAAAAAGCCGGGTTTAGACAAGATAATTGCATTTCATAACCAGTGATCTGAAAAAAATTTTTGGTCAAAATGACTCTATTTTGGTCTCCAAGTGTCTAAAAAGCCTTTTTTAGTCAAAATAACTACGTTTGGTCACCAAAGGTCTGAAAACCTTTTTTCAGCCAAAATGACTATATTTTTGTCTTTTAGAGTCTCAAAACTCCGCATTTAGATTTGGTATTTGTTTGGGTCAAAATGACTCTATTTAGGTCTCCAAGTGTCTATAAAGCCCTTTTTAGTCAAAATAACTACGTTTGGTCACCAAAGGTCTGAAAAACTATTTTAGAGTCTCAAAACTCCGCATTTAGATTTGGTATTTGTTTGGGTCAAAATGACTCTATTTTGGTCTCCAAGTGTCTAAAAAGCCTTTTTTAGTCAAAATAACTACGTTTGGTCACCAAAGGTCTGAAAACCTTTTTTCAGCCAAAATGACTGTATTTTTGTCTTTTAGAGTCTTAAAAAGCCGGTTTTAGACAAGATAATTGCATTTCGTGCCCAGTGATCTGAAAACATTTTTTTGGTCAAAATGAGTCTATTTTGGTCTCCAAGTGTCTGAAAAGCCCTTTTTAGACAAAATAACTACGTTTGGTCACCAAAGGTCTGAAAACCTTTTTTTAGCAAAAATGACTGTATTTTTGTCTTTTAGAGTCTCAAAACTCCGCATTTAGATTTGGTATTTGTTTGGGTCAAAATGACTCTATTTTTGTCTCCAAGTGTCTAAAAAGCCTTTTTAGTCAAAATAACTGCATTTGGTCACCAAAGGTCTGAAAAACTTTTTTAGCCAAAATGACTGTATTTTTGTCTTTTAGAGTCTTAAAAAGCCGGGTTTAGACAAGATAATTGCATTTCGTAACCAGTGATCGGAAAAAATTTTTTTGGTCAAAATGACTCTATTTTGGTCTCCAAGTGTCTAAAAAGCCCTTTTTAGTCAAAATAACTGCTTTTGGTTACCAAAGGTCTGAAAAAAATTTAGTCAAAATGATTGTATTTTCGTCTATTAGAGTTTTAAAAAGCCAGTTTTGGACAAGATAATTGCATTTGGTAACCAATCGCCTGAAACACTTGTTTGGGTCAAAATTACTCTATTTTGGTCTCCAAGTGTCTAAAAATCCTTTTTTAGTCAAAATAACTGCATTTGGTCACCAAAGGTCTGAAAACCTTTTTTTTAGCCAAAATAACAGTATTTTTGTCCTTTAGAGTCTTAAAAAGCCGGTTTTAGACAAGATAATTGCATTTCGTGCCCAGTGATCTGAAAACATTTTTTTGGTAAAAATGACTCTATTTTGGTCTCCAAGTGTCTGAAAAGCCATTTTTTGTCAAAATAACTACGTTTGGTCACCAAAGGTCTGAAAACCTTTTTTTAGCCAAAATGACTGTATTTTTGTCTTTTAGAGTCTTAAAACACCTCTTTTAGACAAGATAAACTACATTTGGTAACCAATGGCCTGAAAAAATGTTTTTGGTCAAAATGACTCTATTTAGGTCTCCAAGTGTCTATAAAGCCCTTTTTAGTCAAAATAACTATGTTTGGTCACCAAAGGTCTGAAAACCTTTTTTTTAGCCAAAATGACTGTATTTTTATCTTTTAGAGTCTTAAAAAGCCGGGTTTAGACAAGATAATTGCATTTCGTAACCAGTGATATGAAAACTTTTTTTGGTCAAAATGACTCTATTTTGGTCTCCAAGTGTCTAAAAAGCCCTTTTAAGTCAAAATAACAGCATTTGGTCACCAAAGGTCTGAAAACCTTTTTTTTGCCAAAATAACAGTATTTTTGTCCTTTAGAGTCTTAAAAAGCCGGTTTTAGACAAGATAATTGCATTTCGTGCCCAGTGATCTGAAAACATTTTTTTGGTAAAAATGACTCTATTTTGGTCTCCAAGTGTCTGAAAAGCCATTTTTTGTCAAAATAACTACGTTTGGTCACCAAAGGTCTGAAAACCTTTTTTTAGCCAAAATGACTGTATTTTTGTCTTTTAGAGTCTTAAAACACCGCTTTTAGACAAGATAAACTACATTTGGTAACCAATGGCCTGATAAAATGTTTTTGGTCAAAATGACTCTATTTAGGTCTCCAAGTGTCTAAAAAGCCCTTTTTAGTCATAATAACTACGTTTGGTCAACAAAGGTCTGAAAAACTATTTTAGCCAAAATGACTGTATTTTTGTCTTTTAGAGTCTCAAAACTCCGCATTTAAATTTGGTATTTGTTTGGGTCAAAATGACTCTATTTTGGTCTCCAAGTGTCTAAAAAGCCTTTTTAGTCAAAATAACTGCATTTGGTCACCAAAGGTCTGAAAAACTTTTTTAGCCAAAATGACTGTATTTTTGTCTTTTAGAGTCTTAAAATGCCGGGTTTAGACAAGATAATTGCATTTCATAACCAGTGATCTGAAAATTTTTTTGGTCAAAATGACTCTATTTTGGTCTCCAAGTGTCTAAAAAGCCTTTTTTAGTCAAAATAACTACGTTTGGTCACCAAAGGTCTGAAAACCTTTTTTCAGCCAAAATGACTGTATTTTTGTCTTTTAGAGTCTCAAAACTCCGCATTTAGATTTGGTATTTGTTTGGGTCAAAATGACTCTATTTTGGTCTCCAAGTGTCTAAAAAGCCTTTTTAGTCAAAATAACTGCATTTGGTCACCAAAGGTCTGAAAAACTTTTTTAGCCAAAATGACTGTATTTTTGTCTTTTAGAGTCTTAAAAAGAAGGGTTTAGACAGGAAAATTGCATTTCGTAACCAGTGATCTGAAAACATTTTTTTGGTCAAAATGACTCTATTTTGGTCTCCAAGTGTCTAAAAAGCCCTTTTTAGTCAAAATAACTGCATTTGGTTACCAAAGGTCTGAAAAAAAATTTAGTCAAAATGATTGTATTTTCGTCTATTAGAGTCTTAAAAAGCCGGTTTTGGACAAGATAATTGCATTTGGTAACCAATCACCTGAAACATTTGTTTGGGTCAAAATGACTCTATTTTGGTCTCAGAGTGTCTAAAAAGCCTTTTATAGTCAAAATAACTGCATTTGGTCACCAAAGGTCTGAAATCCTTTTTTTAGCCAAAATAACTGTATTTTTGTCTTTTAGAGTCTTAAAACACCGCTTTTAGACAAGATAAACTACATTTGGGTAACCAATGGCCTGAAAAAATGTTTTTGGTCAAAATGACTCTATTTAGGTCTCCACGTGTCTATAAAGCCATTTTTAGTCAAAATAACTACGTTTGGTCACCAAAGGTCTGAAAAACTATTTTAGAGTCTCAAAACTCCGCATTTAGATTTTGTATTTGTTTGGGTCAAAATTACTCTATTTTGGTCTCCAAGTGTCTAAAAAGCCTTTTTTAGTCAAAATAACTGCATTTGGTCACCAAAGGTCTGAAAACTTTTTTGGCCAAAATGACTGTATTTTTGTCTTTTAGAGTCTTAAAAAGCCGGGTTTAAAAAAGATAATTGCATTTCGTAACCAGTGATCTGAAAACTTTTTTGGTCAAAATGACTCTATTTTGGTCTCCAAGTGTCTAAGAAGCCCTTTTAAGTCAAAATAACTGCATTTGATCAGCAAAGGTATGAATAAAAATTTAGTCAAAATGATTGTATTTTCGTCAATTAGAGTTTTAAAAACCGGTTTTGGACAAGATAATTGCATTTGGTAACCAATGGCCTAAAAAATGTTTTTGGTCAAAATGACTATTTAGGTCTCCAAGTGTCTAAAAAGCCCTTTTTAGTCATAATACCTACGTTTGGTCAACAAAGGTCTGAAAAACTATTTTAGCCAAAATGACTGTATTTTTGTCTTTTAGAGTCTCAAAACTCCGCATTTAGATTTGGTATTTGTTTGGGTCAAAATGACTCTATTTTGGTCTCCAAGTGTCTAAAAAGCCTTTTTAGTCAAAATAACTGCATTTGGTCACCAAAGGTCTGAAAAACTTTTTTAGCCAAAATGACTGTATTTTTGTCTTTTAGAGTCTTAAAAAGCCGGGTTTAGACAAGATAATTGCATTTCCTAACCAGTGATCTGAAAACTTTTTTTGGTCAAAATGACTCTATTTTGGTCTCCAAGTGTCTAAAAAGCCTTTTTTAGTCAAAATAACTACGTTTGGTCACCAAAGGACTGAAAACCTTTTTTCAGCCAAAATGACAGTATTTTTGTCTTTTAGAGTCTTAAAAAGCCGGTTTTAGACAAGATAATTGCATTTCGTGCCCAGTGATCTGAAAACATTTTTTTGGTCAAAATGATTCTATTTTGGTCTCCAAGTGTCTGAAAAGCCCTTTTTAGTCAAAATAACTACGTTTGGTCACCAAAGGTCTGAAAACCTTTTTTTAGCCAAAATAACTGTATTTTTGTCTTTTAGAGTCTTAAAACACTGCTTTTAGACAAGATAAACTACATTTGGTAACCAATGGCCTGATAAAATGTTTTTGGTCAAAATGACTCTATTTAGGTCTCCAAGTGTCTAAAAAGCCCTTTTTAGTCATAATAACTACGTTTGGTCAACAAAGGTCTGAAAAACAATTTTAGCCAAAATGACTGTATTTTTGTCTTTTAGAGTCTCAAAACTCCGCATTTAGATTTGGTATTTGTTTGGGTCAAAATGACTCTATTTTTGTCTCCAAGTGTCTAAAAAGCCTTTTTAGTCAAAATAACTGCATTTGGTCACCAAAGGTCTGAAAAACTTTTTTAGCCAAAATGACTGTATTTTTGTCTTTTAGAGTCTTAAAAAGAAGGGTTTAGACAGGAAAATTGCATTTCGTAACCAGTGATCTGAAAACATTTTTTTGGTCAAAATGACTCTATTTTGGTCTCCAAGTGTCTAAAAAGCCCTTTTTAGTCAAAATAACTGCATTTGGTTACCAAAGGTCTGAAAAAAAATTTAGTCAAAATGATTGTATTTTCGTCTATTAGAGTCTTAAAAAGCCGGTTTTGGACAAGATAATTGCATTTGGTAACCAATCACCTGAAACATTTGTTTGGGTCAAAATGACTCTATTTTGGTCTCAGAGTGTCTAAAAAGCCTTTTATAGTCAAAATAACTGCATTTGGTCACCAAAGGTCTGAAATCCTTTTTTTAGCCAAAATAACTGTATTTTTGTCTTTTAGAGTCTTAAAACACCGCTTTTAGACAAGATAAACTACATTTGGGTAACCAATGGCCTGAAAAAATGTTTTTGGTCAAAATGACTCTATTTAGGTCTCCACGTGTCTATAAAGCCATTTTTAGTCAAAATAACTACGTTTGGTCACCAAAGGTCTGAAAAACTATTTTAGAGTCTCAAAACTCCGCATTTAGATTTTGTATTTGTTTGGGTCAAAATTACTCTATTTTGGTCTCCAAGTGTCTAAAAAGCCTTTTTTAGTCAAAATAACTGCATTTGGTCACCAAAGGTCTGAAAACTTTTTTGGCCAAAATGACTGTATTTTTGTCTTTTAGAGTCTTAAAAAGCCGGGTTTAAAAAAGATAATTGCATTTCGTAACCAGTGATCTGAAAACTTTTTTGGTCAAAATGACTCTATTTTGGTCTCCAAGTGTCTAAGAAGCCCTTTTAAGTCAAAATAACTGCATTTGATCAGCAAAGGTATGAATAAAAATTTAGTCAAAATGATTGTATTTTCGTCAATTAGAGTTTTAAAAACCGGTTTTGGACAAGATAATTGCATTTGGTAACCAATGGCCTAAAAAATGTTTTTGGTCAAAATGACTATTTAGGTCTCCAAGTGTCTAAAAAGCCCTTTTTAGTCATAATACCTACGTTTGGTCAACAAAGGTCTGAAAAACTATTTTAGCCAAAATGACTGTATTTTTGTCTTTTAGAGTCTCAAAACTCCGCATTTAGATTTGGTATTTGTTTGGGTCAAAATGACTCTATTTTGGTCTCCAAGTGTCTAAAAAGCCTTTTTAGTCAAAATAACTGCATTTGGTCACCAAAGGTCTGAAAAACTTTTTTAGCCAAAATGACTGTATTTTTGTCTTTTAGAGTCTTAAAAAGCCGGGTTTAGACAAGATAATTGCATTTCCTAACCAGTGATCTGAAAACTTTTTTTGGTCAAAATGACTCTATTTTGGTCTCCAAGTGTCTAAAAAGCCTTTTTTAGTCAAAATAACTACGTTTGGTCACCAAAGGACTGAAAACCTTTTTTCAGCCAAAATGACAGTATTTTTGTCTTTTAGAGTCTTAAAAAGCCGGTTTTAGACAAGATAATTGCATTTCGTGCCCAGTGATCTGAAAACATTTTTTTGGTCAAAATGATTCTATTTTGGTCTCCAAGTGTCTGAAAAGCCCTTTTTAGTCAAAATAACTACGTTTGGTCACCAAAGGTCTGAAAACCTTTTTTTAGCCAAAATAACTGTATTTTTGTCTTTTAGAGTCTTAAAACACTGCTTTTAGACAAGATAAACTACATTTGGTAACCAATGGCCTGATAAAATGTTTTTGGTCAAAATGACTCTATTTAGGTCTCCAAGTGTCTAAAAAGCCCTTTTTAGTCATAATAACTACGTTTGGTCAACAAAGGTCTGAAAAACAATTTTAGCCAAAATGACTGTATTTTTGTCTTTTAGAGTCTCAAAACTCCGCATTTAGATTTGGTATTTGTTTGGGTCAAAATGACTCTATTTTTGTCTCCAAGTGTCTAAAAAGCCTTTTTAGTCAAAATAACTGCATTTGGTCACCAAAGGTCTGAAAAACTTTTTTAGCCAAAATGACTGTATTTTTGTCTTTTAGAGTCTTAAAAAGCCGGGTTTAGACAAGATAATTGCATTTCATAACCAGTGATCTGAAAAAAATTTTTGGTCAAAATGACTCTATTTTGGTCTCCAAGTGTCTAAAAAGCCTTTTTTAGTCAAAATAACTACGTTTGGTCACCAAAGGTCTGAAAACCTTTTTTCAGCCAAAATGACTATATTTTTGTCTTTTAGAGTCTCAAAACTCCGCATTTAGATTTGGTATTTGTTTGGGTCAAAATGACTCTATTTAGGTCTCCAAGTGTCTATAAAGCCCTTTTTAGTCAAAATAACTACGTTTGGTCACCAAAGGTCTGAAAAACTATTTTAGAGTCTCAAAACTCCGCATTTAGATTTGGTATTTGTTTGGGTCAAAATGACTCTATTTTGGTCTCCAAGTGTCTAAAAAGCCTTTTTTAGTCAAAATAACTACGTTTGGTCACCAAAGGTCTGAAAACCTTTTTTCAGCCAAAATGACTGTATTTTTGTCTTTTAGAGTCTTAAAAAGCCGGTTTTAGACAAGATAATTGCATTTCGTGCCCAGTGATCTGAAAACATTTTTTTGGTCAAAATGAGTCTATTTTGGTCTCCAAGTGTCTGAAAAGCCCTTTTTAGACAAAATAACTACGTTTGGTCACCAAAGGTCTGAAAACCTTTTTTTAGCAAAAATGACTGTATTTTTGTCTTTTAGAGTCTCAAAACTCCGCATTTAGATTTGGTATTTGTTTGGGTCAAAATGACTCTATTTTTGTCTCCAAGTGTCTAAAAAGCCTTTTTAGTCAAAATAACTGCATTTGGTCACCAAAGGTCTGAAAAACTTTTTTAGCCAAAATGACTGTATTTTTGTCTTTTAGAGTCTTAAAAAGCCGGGTTTAGACAAGATAATTGCATTTCGTAACCAGTGATCGGAAAAAAATTTTTTGGTCAAAATGACTCTATTTTGGTCTCCAAGTGTCTAAAAAGCCCTTTTTAGTCAAAATAACTGCTTTTGGTTACCAAAGGTCTGAAAAAAATTTAGTCAAAATGATTGTATTTTCGTCTATTAGAGTTTTAAAAAGCCAGTTTTGGACAAGATAATTGCATTTGGTAACCAATCGCCTGAAACACTTGTTTGGGTCAAAATTACTCTATTTTGGTCTCCAAGTGTCTAAAAATCCTTTTTTAGTCAAAATAACTGCATTTGGTCACCAAAGGTCTGAAAACCTTTTTTTTAGCCAAAATAACAGTATTTTTGTCCTTTAGAGTCTTAAAAAGCCGGTTTTAGACAAGATAATTGCATTTCGTGCCCAGTGATCTGAAAACATTTTTTTGGTAAAAATGACTCTATTTTGGTCTCCAAGTGTCTAAAAAGCCATTTTTTGTCAAAATAACTACGTTTGGTCACCAAAGGTCTGAAAACCTTTTTTTAGCCAAAATGACTGTATTTTTGTCTTTTAGAGTCTTAAAACACCTCTTTTAGACAAGATAAACTACATTTGGTAACCAATGGCCTGAAAAAATGTTTTTGGTCAAAATGACTCTATTTAGGTCTCCAAGTGTCTATAAAGCCCTTTTTAGTCAAAATAACTATGTTTGGTCACCAAAGGTCTGAAAACCTTTTTTTTAGCCAAAATGACTGTATTTTTATCTTTTAGAGTCTTAAAAAGCCGGGTTTAGACAAGATAATTGCATTTCGTAACCAGTGATATGAAAACTTTTTTTGGTCAAAATGACTCTATTTTGGTCTCCAAGTGTCTAAAAAGCCCTTTTAAGTCAAAATAACAGCATTTGGTCACCAAAGGTCTGAAAACCTTTTTTTTGCCAAAATAACAGTATTTTTGTCCTTTAGAGTCTTAAAAAGCCGGTTTTAGACAAGATAATTGCATTTCGTGCCCAGTGATCTGAAAACATTTTTTTGGTAAAAATGACTCTATTTTGGTCTCCAAGTGTCTGAAAAGCCATTTTTTGTCAAAATAACTACGTTTGGTCACCAAAGGTCTGAAAACCTTTTTTTAGCCAAAATGACTGTATTTTTGTCTTTTAGAGTCTTAAAACACCGCTTTTAGACAAGATAAACTACATTTGGTAACCAATGGCCTGATAAAATGTTTTTGGTCAAAATGACTCTATTTAAGTCTCCAAGTGTCTAAAAAGCCCTTTTTAGTCATAATAACTACGTTTGGTCAACAAAGGTCTGAAAAACTATTTTAGCCAAAATGACTGTATTTTTGTCTTTTAGAGTCTCAAAACTCCGCATTTAAATTTGGTATTTGTTTGGGTCAAAATGACTCTATTTTGGTCTCCAAGTGTCTAAAAAGCCTTTTTAGTCAAAATAACTGCATTTGGTCACCAAAGGTCTGAAAAACTTTTTTAGCCAAAATGACTGTATTTTTGTCTTTTAGAGTCTTAAAAAGCCGGGTTTAGACAAGATAATTGCATTTCATAACCAGTGATCTGAAAATTTTTTTGGTCAAAATGACTCTATTTTGGTCTCCAAGTGTCTAAAAAGCCTTTTTTAGTCAAAATAACTACGTTTGGTCACCAAAGGTCTGAAAACCTTTTTTCAGCCAAAATGACTGTATTTTTGTCTTTTAGAGTCTCAAAACTCCGCATTTAGATTTGGTATTTGTTTGGGTCAAAATGACTCTATTTTGGTCTCCAAGTGTCTAAAAAGCCTTTTTAGTCAAAATAACTGCATTTGGTCACCAAAGGTCTGAAAAACTTTTTTAGCCAAAATGACTGTATTTTTGTCTTTTAGAGTCTTAAAAAGAAGGGTTTAGACAGGATAATTGCATTTCGTAACCAGTGATCTGAAAACATTTTTTTGGTCAAAATGACTCTATTTTGGTCTCCAAGTGTCTAAAAAGCCCTTTTTAGTCAAAATAACTGCATTTGGTTACCAAAGGTCTGAAAAAAATTTAGTCAAAATGATTGTATTTTCGTCTATTAGAGTCTTAAAAAGCCGGTTTTGGACAAGATAATTGCATTTGGTAACTAATCACCTGAAACATTTGTTTGGGTCAAAATGACTCTATTTTGGTCTCAGAGTGTCTAAAAAGCCTTTTATAGTCAAAATAACTGCATTTGGTCACCAAAGGTCTGAAAACCTTTTTTTAGCCAAAATAACTGTATTTTTGTCTTTTAGAGTCTTAAAACACCGCTTTTAGACAAGATAAACTACATTTGGGTAACCAATGGCCTGAAAAAATGTTTTTGGTCAAAATGACTCTATTTAGGTCTCCACGTGTCTATAAAGCCATTTTTAGTCAAAATAACTACGTTTGGTCACCAAAGGTCTGAAAAACTATTTTAGAGTCTCAAAACTCCGCATTTAGATTTTGTATTTGTTTGGGTCAAAATTACTCTATTTTGGTCTCCAAGTGTCTAAAAAGCCTTTTTTAGTCAAAATAACTGCATTTGGTCACCAAAGGTCTGAAAACTTTTTTGGCCAAAATGACTGTATTTTTGTCTTTTAGAGTCTTAAAAAGCCGGGTTTAGACAAGATAATTGCATTTCGTAACCAGTGATCTGAAAACTTTTTTGGTCAAAATGAGTCTATTTTGGTCTCCAAGTGTCTGAAAAGCCCTTTTTAGACAAAATAACTACGTTTGGTCACCAAAGGTCTGAAAACCTTTTTTTAGCAAAAATGACTGTATTTTTGTCTTTTAGAGTCTCAAAACTCCGCATTTAGATTTGGTATTTGTTTGGGTCAAAATGACTCTATTTTTGTCTCCAAGTGTCTAAAAAGCCTTTTTAGTCAAAATAACTGCATTTGGTCACCAAAGGTCTGAAAAACTTTTTTAGCCAAAATGACTGTATTTTTGTCTTTTAGAGTCTTAAAAAGCCGGGTTTAGACAAGATAATTGCATTTCGTAACCAGTGATCGGAAAACATTTTTTTGGTCAAAATGACTCTATTTTGGTCTCCAAGTGTCTAAAAAGCCCTTTTTAGTCAAAATAACTGCTTTTGGTTACCAAAGGTCTGAAAAAAATTTAGTCAAAATGATTGTATTTTCGTCTATTAGAGTTTTAAAAAGCCAGTTTTGGACAAGATAATTGCATTTGGTAACCAATCGCCTGAAACACTTGTTTGGGTCAAAATTACTCTATTTTGGTCTCCAAGTGTCTAAAAATCCTTTTTTAGTCAAAATAACTGCATTTGGTCACCAAAGGTCTGAAAACCTTTTTTTTAGCCAAAATAACAGTATTTTTGTCCTTTAGAGTCTTAAAAAGCCGGTTTTAGACAAGATAATTGCATTTCGTGCCCAGTGATCTGAAAACATTTTTTTGGTAAAAATGACTCTATTTTGGTCTCCAAGTGTCTGAAAAGCCATTTTTTGTCAAAATAACTACGTTTGGTCACCAAAGGTCTGAAAACCTTTTTTTAGCCAAAATGACTGTATTTTTGTCTTTTAGAGTCTTAAAACACCTCTTTTAGACAAGATAAACTACATTTGGTAACCAATGGCCTGAAAAAATGTTTTTGGTCAAAATGACTCTATTTAGGTCTCCAAGTGTCTATAAAGCCCTTTTTAGTCAAAATAACTATGTTTGGTCACCAAAGGTCTGAAAACCTTTTTTTTAGCCAAAATGACTGTATTTTTATCTTTTAGAGTCTTAAAAAGCCGGGTTTAGACAAGATAATTGCATTTCGTAACCAGTGATATGAAAACTTTTTTTGGTCAAAATGACTCTATTTGGTCTCCAAGTGTCTAAAAAGCCCTTTTAAGTCAAAATAACAGCATTTGGTCACCAAAGGTCTGAAAACCTTTTTTTTGCCAAAATAACAGTATTTTTGTCCTTTAGAGTCTTAAAAAGCCGGTTTTAGACAAGATAATTGCATTTCGTGCCCAGTGATCTGAAAACATTTTTTTGGTAAAAATGACTCTATTTTGGTCTCCAAGTGTCTGAAAAGCCATTTTTTGTCAAAATAACTACGTTTGGTCACCAAAGGTCTGAAAACCTTTTTTTAGCCAAAATGACTGTATTTTTGTCTTTTAGAGTCTTAAAACACCGCTTTTAGACAAGATAAACTACATTTGGTAACCAATGGCCTGATAAAATGTTTTTGGTCAAAATGACTCTATTTAGGTCTCCAAGTGTCTAAAAAGCCCTTTTTAGTCATAATAACTACGTTTGGTCAACAAAGGTCTGAAAAACTATTTTAGCCAAAATGACTGTATTTTTGTCTTTTAGAGTCTCAAAACTCCGCATTTAAATTTGGTATTTGTTTGGGTCAAAATGACTCTATTTTGGTCTCCAAGTGTCTAAAAAGCCTTTTTAGTCAAAATAACTGCATTTGGTCACCAAAGGTCTGAAAAACTTTTTTAGCCAAAATGACTGTATTTTTGTCTTTTAGAGTCTTAAAAAGCCGGGTTTAGACAAGATAATTGCATTTCATAACCAGTGATCTGAAAATTTTTTTGGTCAAAATGACTCTATTTTGGTCTCCAAGTGTCTAAAAAGCCTTTTTTAGTCAAAATAACTACGTTTGGTCACCAAAGGTCTGAAAACCTTTTTTCAGCCAAAATGACTGTATTTTTGTCTTTTAGAGTCTCAAAACTCCGCATTTAGATTTGGTATTTGTTTGGGTCAAAATGACTCTATTTTGGTCTCCAAGTGTCTAAAAAGCCTTTTTAGTCAAAATAACTGCATTTGGTCACCAAAGGTCTGAAAAACTTTTTTAGCCAAAATGACTGTATTTTTGTCTTTTAGAGTCTTAAAAAGAAGGGTTTAGACAGGATAATTGCATTTCGTAACCAGTGATCTGAAAACATTTTTTTGGTCAAAATGACTCTATTTTGGTCTCCAAGTGTCTAAAAAGCCCTTTTTAGTCAAAATAACTGCATTTGGTTACCAAAGGTCTGAAAAAAATTTAGTCAAAATGATTGTATTTTCGTCTATTAGAGTCTTAAAAAGCCGGTTTTGGACAAGATAATTGCATTTGGTAACCAATCACCTGAAACATTTGTTTGGGTCAAAATGACTCTATTTTGGTCTCAGAGTGTCTAAAAAGCCTTTTATAGTCAAAATAACTGCATTTGGTCACCAAAGGTCTGAAAACCTTTTTTTAGCCAAAATAACTGTATTTTTGTCTTTTAGAGTCTTAAAACACCGCTTTTAGACAAGATAAACTACATTTGGGTAACCAATGGCCTGAAAAAATGTTTTTGGTCAAAATGACTCTATTTAGGTCTCCACGTGTCTATAAAGCCATTTTTAGTCAAAATAACTACGTTTGGTCACCAAAGGTCTGAAAAACTATTTTAGAGTCTCAAAACTCCGCATTTAGATTTTGTATTTGTTTGGGTCAAAATTACTCTATTTTGGTCTCCAAGTGTCTAAAAAGCCTTTTTTAGTCAAAATAACTGCATTTGGTCACCAAAGGTCTGAAAACTTTTTTGGCCAAAATGACTGTATTTTTGTCTTTTAGAGTCTTAAAAAGCCGGGTTTAGACAAGATAATTGCATTTCGTAACCAGTGATCTGAAAACTTTTTTGGTCAAAATGAGTCTATTTTGGTCTCCAAGTGTCTGAAAAGCCCTTTTTAGACAAAATAACTACGTTTGGTCACCAAAGGTCTGAAAACCTTTTTTTAGCAAAAATGACTGTATTTTTGTCTTTTAGAGTCTCAAAACTCCGCATTTAGATTTGGTATTTGTTTGGGTCAAAATGACTCTATTTTTGTCTCCAAGTGTCTAAAAAGCCTTTTTAGTCAAAATAACTGCATTTGGTCACCAAAGGTCTGAAAAACTTTTTTAGCCAAAATGACTGTATTTTTGTCTTTTAGAGTCTTAAAAAGCCGGGTTTAGACAAGATAATTGCATTTCGTAACCAGTGATCGGAAAACATTTTTTTGGTCAAAATGACTCTATTTTGGTCTCCAAGTGTCTAAAAAGCCCTTTTTAGTCAAAATAACTGCTTTTGGTTACCAAAGGTCTGAAAAAAATTTAGTCAAAATGATTGTATTTTCGTCTATTAGAGTTTTAAAAAGCCAGTTTTGGACAAGATAATTGCATTTGGTAACCAATCGCCTGAAACACTTGTTTGGGTCAAAATTACTCTATTTGGGTCTCCAAGTGTCTAAAAATCCTTTTTTAGTCAAAATAACTGCATTTGGTCACCAAAGGTCTAAAAAACCTTTTTTTTAGCCAAAATAACAGTATTTTTGTCCTTTAGAGTCTTAAAAAGCCGGTTTTAGACAAGATAATTGCATTTCGTGCCCAGTGATCTGAAAACATTTTTTTGGTAAAAATGACTCTATTTTGGTCTCCAAGTGTCTGAAAAGCCATTTTTTGTCAAAATAACTACGTTTGGTCACCAAAGGTCTGAAAACCTTTTTTTAGCCAAAATGACTGTATTTTTGTCTTTTAGAGTCTTAAAACACCTCTTTTAGACAAGATAAACTACATTTGGTAACCAATGGCCTGAAAAAATGTTTTTGGTCAAAATGACTCTATTTAGGTCTCCAAGTGTCTATAAAGCCCTTTTTAGTCAAAATAACTATGTTTGGTCACCAAAGGTCTGAAAACCTTTTTTTTAGCCAAAATGACTGTATTTTTATCTTTTAGAGTCTTAAAAAGCCGGGTTTAGACAAGATAATTGCATTTCGTAACCAGTGATATGAAAACTTTTTTTGGTCAAAATGACTCTATTTGGTCTCCAAGTGTCTAAAAAGCCCTTTTAAGTCAAAATAACAGCATTTGGTCACCAAAGGTCTGAAAACCTTTTTTTTGCCAAAATAACAGTATTTTTGTCCTTTAGAGTCTTAAAAAGCCGGTTTTAGACAAGATAATTGCATTTCGTGCCCAGTGATCTGAAAACATTTTTTTGGTAAAAATGACTCTATTTTGGTCTCCAAGTGTCTGAAAAGCCATTTTTTGTCAAAATAACTACGTTTGGTCACCAAAGGTCTGAAAACCTTTTTTTAGCCAAAATGACTGTATTTTTGTCTTTTAGAGTCTTAAAACACCGCTTTTAGACAAGATAAACTACATTTGGTAACCAATGGCCTGATAAAATGTTTTTGGTCAAAATGACTCTATTTAGGTCTCCAAGTGTCTAAAAAGCCCTTTTTAGTCATAATAACTACGTTTGGTCAACAAAGGTCTGAAAAACTATTTTAGCCAAAATGACTGTATTTTTGTCTTTTAGAGTCTCAAAACTCCGCATTTAAATTTGGTATTTGTTTGGGTCAAAATGACTCTATTTTGGTCTCCAAGTGTCTAAAAAGCCTTTTTAGTCAAAATAACTGCATTTGGTCACCAAAGGTCTGAAAAACTTTTTTAGCCAAAATGACTGTATTTTTGTCTTTTAGAGTCTTAAAAAGCCGGGTTTAGACAAGATAATTGCATTTCATAACCAGTGATCTGAAAATTTTTTTGGTCAAAATGACTCTATTTTGGTCTCCAAGTGTCTAAAAAGCCTTTTTTAGTTAAAATAACTACGTTTGGTCACCAAAGGTCTGAAAACCTTTTTTCAGCCAAAATGACTGTATTTTTGTCTTTTAGAGTCTCAAAACTCCGCATTTAGATTTGGTATTTGTTTGGGTCAAAATGACTCTATTTTGGTCTCCAAGTGTCTAAAAAGCCTTTTTAGTCAAAATAACTGCATTTGGTCACCAAAGGTCTGAAAAACTTTTTTAGCCAAAATGACTGTATTTTTGTCTTTTAGAGTCTTAAAAAGAAGGGTTTAGACAGGATAATTGCATTTCGTAACCAGTGATCTGAAAACATTTTTTTGGTCAAAATGACTCTATTTTGGTCTCCAAGTGTCTAAAAAGCCCTTTTTAGTCAAAATAACTGCATTTGGTTACCAAAGGTCTGAAAAAAATTTAGTCAAAATGATTGTATTTTCGTCTATTAGAGTCTTAAAAAGCCGGTTTTGGACAAGATAATTGCATTTGGTAACCAATCACCTGAAACATTTGTTTGGGTCAAAATGACTCTATTTTGGTCTCAGAGTGTCTAAAAAGCCTTTTATAGTCAAAATAACTGCATTTGGTCACCAAAGGTCTGAAAACCTTTTTTTAGCCAAAATAACTGTATTTTTGTCTTTTAGAGTCTTAAAACACCGCTTTTAGACAAGATAAACTACATTTGGGTAACCAATGGCCTGAAAAAATGTTTTTGGTCAAAATGACTCTATTTAGGTCTCCACGTGTCTATAAAGCCATTTTTAGTCAAAATAACTACGTTTGGTCACCAAAGGTCTGAAAAACTATTTTAGAGTCTCAAAACTCCGCATTTAGATTTTGTATTTGTTTGGGTCAAAATTACTCTATTTTGGTCTCCAAGTGTCTAAAAAGCCTTTTTTAGTCAAAATAACTGCATTTGGTCACCAAAGGTCTGAAAACTTTTTTGGCCAAAATGACTGTATTTTTGTCTTTTAGAGTCTTAAAAAGCCGGGTTTAGACAAGATAATTGCATTTCGTAACCAGTGATCTGAAAACTTTTTTGGTCAAAATGACTCTATTTTGGTCTCCAAGTGTCTAAGAAGCCCTTTTAAGTCAAAATAACTGCATTTGGTCAGCAAAGGTATGAATAAAAATTTAGTCAAAATGATTGTATTTTCGTCAATTAGAGTTTTAAAAACCGGTTTTGGACAAGATAATTGCATTTGGTAACCAATGGCCTAAAAAATGTTTTTGGTCAAAATGACTATTTAGGTCTCCAAGTGTCTAAA
This sequence comes from Pelophylax lessonae, assembly GCF_965119305.1. Taxonomy (NCBI): domain Eukaryota; kingdom Metazoa; phylum Chordata; class Amphibia; order Anura; family Ranidae; genus Pelophylax; species Pelophylax lessonae. Next base: position 37,135 of record NW_028119764.1, read on the forward strand.
AAGCCCTTTTTAGTCATAATACCTACGTTTGGTCAACAAAGGTCTGAAAAACTATTTTAGCCAAAATGACTGTATTTTTGTCTTTTAGAGTCTCAAAACTCCGCATTTAGATTTGGTATTTGTTTGGGTCAAAATGACTCTATTTTGGTCTCCAAGTGTCTAAAAAGCCTTTTTAGTCAAAATAACTGCATTTGGTCACCAAAGGTCTGAAAAACTTTTTTAGCCAAAATGACTGTATTTTTGTCTTTTAGAGTCTTAAAAAGCCGGGTTTAGACAAGATAATTGCATTTCCTAACCAGTGATCTGAAAACTTTTTTTGGTCAAAATGACTCTATTTTGGTCTCCAAGTGTCTAAAAAGCCTTTTTTAGTCAAAATAACTACGTTTGGTCACCAAAGGACTGAAAACCTTTTTTCAGCCAAAATGACTGTATTTTTGTCTTTTAGAGTCTTAAAAAGCCGGTTTTAGACAAGATAATTGCATTTCGTGCCCAGTGATCTGAAAACATTTTTTTGGTCAAAATGATTCTATTTTGGTCTCCAAGTGTCTGAAAAGCCCTTTTTAGTCAAAATAACTACGTTTGGTCACCAAAGGTCTGAAAACCTTTTTTTAGCCAAAATAACTGTATTTTTGTCTTTTAGAGTCTTAAAACACTGCTTTTAGACAAGATAAACTACATTTGGTAACCAATGGCCTGATAAAATGTTTTTGGTCAAAATGACTCTATTTAGGTCTCCAAGTGTCTAAAAAGCCCTTTTTAGTCATAATAACTACGTTTGGTCAACAAAGGTCTGAAAAACGATTTTAGCCAAAATGACTGTATTTTTGTCTTTTAGAGTCTCAAAACTCCGCATTTAAATTTGGTATTTGTTTGGGTCAAAATGACTCTATTTTGGTCTCCAAGTGTCTAAAAAGCCTTTTTAGTCAAAATAACTGCATTTGGTCACCAAAGGTCTGAAAAACTTTTTTAGCCAAAATGACTGTATTTTTGTCTTTTAGAGTCTTAAAAAGCCGGGTTTAGACAAGATAATTGCATTTCATAACCAGTGATCTGAAAATTTTTTTGGTCAAAATGACTCTATTTTGGTCTCCAAGTGTCTAAAAAGCCTTTTTTAGTCAAAATAACTACGTTTGGTCACCAAAGGTCTGAAAACCTTTTTTCAGCCAAAATGACTGTATTTTTGTCTTTTAGAGTCTCAAAACTCCGCATTTAGATTTGGTATTTGTTTGGGTCAAAATGACTCTATTTTGGTCTCCAAGTGTCTAAAAAGCCTTTTTAGTCAAAATAACTGCATTTGGTCACCAAAGGTCTGAAAAACTTTTTTAGCCAAAATGACTGTATTTTTGTCTTTTAGAGTCTTAAAAAGAAGGGTTTAGACAGGATAATTGCATTTCGTAACCAGTGATCTGAAAACATTTTTTTGGTCAAAATGACTCTATTTTGGTCTCCAAGTGTCTAAAAAGCCCTTTTTAGTCAAAATAACTGCATTTGGTTACCAAAGGTCTGAAAAAAATTTAGTCAAAATGATTGTATTTTCGTCTATTAGAGTCTTAAAAAGCCGGTTTTGGACAAGATAATTGCATTTGGTAACCAATCACCTGAAACATTTGTTTGGGTCAAAATGACTCTATTTTGGTCTCAGAGTGTCTAAAAAGCCTTTTATAGTCAAAATAACTGCATTTGGTCACCAAAGGTCTGAAAACCTTTTTTTAGCCAAAATAACTGTATTTTTGTCTTTTAGAGTCTTAAAACACCGCTTTTAGACAAGATAAACTACATTTGGGTAACCAATGGCCTGAAAAAATGTTTTTGGTCAAAATGACTCTATTTAGGTCTCCACGTGTCTATAAAGCCATTTTTAGTCAAAATAACTACGTTTGGTCACCAAAGGTCTGAAAAACTATTTTAGAGTCTCAAAACTCCGCATTTAGATTTTGTATTTGTTTGGGTCAAAATTACTCTATTTTGGTCTCCAAGTGTCTAAAAAGCCTTTTTTAGTCAAAATAACTGCATTTGGTCACCAAAGGTCTGAAAACTTTTTTGGCCAAAATGACTGTATTTTTGTCTTTTAGAGTCTTAAAAAGCCGGGTTTAGACAAGATAATTGCATTTCGTAACCAGTGATCTGAAAACTTTTTTGGTCAAAATGAGTCTATTTTGGTCTCCAAGTGTCTGAAAAGCCCTTTTTAGACAAAATAACTACGTTTGGTCACCAAAGGTCTGAAAACCTTTTTTTAGCAAAAATGACTGTATTTTTGTCTTTTAGAGTCTCAAAACTCCGCATTTAGATTTGGTATTTGTTTGGGTCAAAATGACTCTATTTTTGTCTCCAAGTGTCTAAAAAGCCTTTTTAGTCAAAATAACTGCATTTGGTCACCAAAGGTCTGAAAAACTTTTTTAGCCAAAATGACTGTATTTTTGTCTTTTAGAGTCTTAAAAAGCCGGGTTTAGACAAGATAATTGCATTTCGTAACCAGTGATCGGAAAACATTTTTTTGGTCAAAATGACTCTATTTTGGTCTCCAAGTGTCTAAAAAGCCCTTTTTAGTCAAAATAACTGCTTTTGGTTACCAAAGGTCTGAAAAAAATTTAGTCAAAATGATTGTATTTTCGTCTATTAGAGTTTTAAAAAGCCAGTTTTGGACAAGATAATTGCATTTGGTAACCAATCGCCTGAAACACTTGTTTGGGTCAAAATTACTCTATTTGGGTCTCCAAGTGTCTAAAAATCCTTTTTTAGTCAAAATAACTGCATTTGGTCACCAAAGGTCTAAAAAACCTTTTTTTTTAGCCAAAATAACAGTATTTTTGTCCTTTAGAGTCTTAAAAAGCCGGTTTTAGACAAGATAATTGCATTTCGTGCCCAGTGATCTGAAAACATTTTTTTGGTAAAAATGACTCTATTTTGGTCTCCAAGTGTCTGAAAAGCCATTTTTTGTCAAAATAACTACGTTTGGTCACCAAAGGTCTGAAAACCTTTTTTTAGCCAAAATGACTGTATTTTTGTCTTTTAGAGTCTTAAAACACCTCTTTTAGACAAGATAAACTACATTTGGTAACCAATGGCCTGAAAAAATGTTTTTGGTCAAAATGACTCTATTTAGGTCTCCAAGTGTCTATAAAGCCCTTTTTAGTCAAAATAACTATGTTTGGTCACCAAAGGTCTGAAAACCTTTTTTTTAGCCAAAATGACTGTATTTTTATCTTTTAGAGTCTTAAAAAGCCGGGTTTAGACAAGATAATTGCATTTCGTAACCAGTGATATGAAAACTTTTTTTGGTCAAAATGACTCTATTTGGTCTCCAAGTGTCTAAAAAGCCCTTTTAAGTCAAAATAACAGCATTTGGTCACCAAAGGTCTGAAAACCTTTTTTTTGCCAAAATAACAGTATTTTTGTCCTTTAGAGTCTTAAAAAGCCGGTTTTAGACAAGATAATTGCATTTCGTGCCCAGTGATCTGAAAACATTTTTTTGGTAAAAATGACTCTATTTTGGTCTCCAAGTGTCTGAAAAGCCATTTTTTGTCAAAATAACTACGTTTGGTCACCAAAGGTCTGAAAACCTTTTTTTAGCCAAAATGACTGTATTTTTGTCTTTTAGAGTCTTAAAACACCGCTTTTAGACAAGATAAACTACATTTGGTAACCAATGGCCTGATAAAATGTTTTTGGTCAAAATGACTCTATTTAGGTCTCCAAGTGTCTAAAAAGCCCTTTTTAGTCATAATAACTACGTTTGGTCAACAAAGGTCTGAAAAACTATTTTAGCCAAAATGACTGTATTTTTGTCTTTTAGAGTCTCAAAACTCCGCATTTAAATTTGGTATTTGTTTGGGTCAAAATGACTCTATTTTGGTCTCCAAGTGTCTAAAAAGCCTTTTTAGTCAAAATAACTGCATTTGGTCACCAAAGGTCTGAAAAACTTTTTTAGCCAAAATGACTGTATTTTTGTCTTTTAGAGTCTTAAAAAGCCGGGTTTAGACAAGATAATTGCATTTCATAACCAGTGATCTGAAAATTTTTTTGGTCAAAATGACTCTATTTTGGTCTCCAAGTGTCTAAAAAGCCTTTTTTAGTTAAAATAACTACGTTTGGTCACCAAAGGTCTGAAAACCTTTTTTCAGCCAAAATGACTGTATTTTTGTCTTTTAGAGTCTCAAAACTCCGCATTTAGATTTGGTATTTGTTTGGGTCAAAATGACTCTATTTTGGTCTCCAAGTGTCTAAAAAGCCTTTTTAGTCAAAATAACTGCATTTGGTCACCAAAGGTCTGAAAAACTTTTTTAGCCAAAATGACTGTATTTTTGTCTTTTAGAGTCTTAAAAAGAAGGGTTTAGACAGGATAATTGCATTTCGTAACCAGTGATCTGAAAACATTTTTTTGGTCAAAATGACTCTATTTTGGTCTCCAAGTGTCTAAAAAGCCCTTTTTAGTCAAAATAACTGCATTTGGTTACCAAAGGTCTGAAAAAAATTTAGTCAAAATGATTGTATTTTCGTCTATTAGAGTCTTAAAAAGCCGGTTTTGGACAAGATAATTGCATTTGGTAACCAATCACCTGAAACATTTGTTTGGGTCAAAATGACTCTATTTTGGTCTCAGAGTGTCTAAAAAGCCTTTTATAGTCAAAATAACTGCATTTGGTCACCAAAGGTCTGAAAACCTTTTTTTAGCCAAAATAACTGTATTTTTGTCTTTTAGAGTCTTAAAACACCGCTTTTAGACAAGATAAACTACATTTGGGTAACCAATGGCCTGAAAAAATGTTTTTGGTCAAAATGACTCTATTTAGGTCTCCACGTGTCTATAAAGCCATTTTTAGTCAAAATAACTACGTTTGGTCACCAAAGGTCTGAAAAACTATTTTAGAGTCTCAAAACTCCGCATTTAGATTTTGTATTTGTTTGGGTCAAAATTACTCTATTTTGGTCTCCAAGTGTCTAAAAAGCCTTTTTTAGTCAAAATAACTGCATTTGGTCACCAAAGGTCTGAAAACTTTTTTGGCCAAAATGACTGTATTTTTGTCTTTTAGAGTCTTAAAAAGCCGGGTTTAGACAAGATAATTGCATTTCGTAACCAGTGATCTGAAAACTTTTTTGGTCAAAATGACTCTATTTTGGTCTCCAAGTGTCTAAGAAGCCCTTTTAAGTCAAAATAACTGCATTTGGTCAGCAAAGGTATGAATAAAAATTTAGTCAAAATGATTGTATTTTCGTCAATTAGAGTTTTAAAAACCGGTTTTGGACAAGATAATTGCATTTGGTAACCAATGGCCTAAAAAATGTTTTTGGTCAAAATGACTATTTAGGTCTCCAAGTGTCTAAAAAGCCCTTTTTAGTCATAATACCTACGTTTGGTCAACAAAGGTCTGAAAAACTATTTTAGCCAAAATGACTGTATTTTTGTCTTTTAGAGTCTCAAAACTCCGCATTTAGATTTGGTATTTGTTTGGGTCAAAATGACTCTATTTTGGTCTCCAAGTGTCTAAAAAGCCTTTTTAGTCAAAATAACTGCATTTGGTCACCAAAGGTCTGAAAAACTTTTTTAGCCAAAATGACTGTATTTTTGTCTTTTAGAGTCTTAAAAAGCCGGGTTTAGACAAGATAATTGCATTTCCTAACCAGTGATCTGAAAACTTTTTTTGGTCAAAATGACTCTATTTTGGTCTCCAAGTGTCTAAAAAGCCTTTTTTAGTCAAAATAACTACGTTTGGTCACCAAAGGACTGAAAACCTTTTTTCAGCCAAAATGACTGTATTTTTGTCTTTTAGAGTCTTAAAAAGCCGGTTTTAGACAAGATAATTGCATTTCGTGCCCAGTGATCTGAAAACATTTTTTTGGTCAAAATGATTCTATTTTGGTCTCCAAGTGTCTGAAAAGCCCTTTTTAGTCAAAATAACTACGTTTGGTCACCAAAGGTCTGAAAACCTTTTTTTAGCCAAAATAACTGTATTTTTGTCTTTTAGAGTCTTAAAACACTGCTTTTAGACAAGATAAACTACATTTGGTAACCAATGGCCTGATAAAATGTTTTTGGTCAAAATGACTCTATTTAGGTCTCCAAGTGTCTAAAAAGCCCTTTTTAGTCATAATAACTACGTTTGGTCAACAAAGGTCTGAAAAACGATTTTAGCCAAAATGACTGTATTTTTGTCTTTTAGAGTCTCAAAACTCCGCATTTAGATTTGGTATTTGTTTGGGTCAAAATGACTATTTTTGTCTCCAAGTGTCTAAAAAGCCTTTTTAGTCAAAATAACTGCATTTGGTCACCAAAGGTCTGAAAAACTTTTTTAGCCAAAATGACTGTATTTTTGTCTTTTAGAGTCTTAAAAAGCCGGGTTTAGACAAGATAATTGCATTTCATAACCAGTGATCTGAAAAAATTTTTTGGTCAAAATGACTCTATTTTGGTCTCCAAGTGTCTAAAAAGCCTTTTTTAGTCAAAATAACTACGTTTGGTCACCAAAGGTCTGAAAACCTTTTTTCAGCCAAAATGACTATATTTTTGTCTTTTAGAGTCTCAAAACTCCGCATTTAGATTTGGTATTTGTTTGGGTCAAAATGACTCTATTTAGGTCTCCAAGTGTCTATAAAGCCCTTTTTAGTCAAAATAACTACGTTTGGTCACCAAAGGTCTGAAAAACTATTTTAGAGTCTCAAAACTCCGCATTTAGATTTGGTATTTGTTTGGGTCAAAATGACTCTATTTTGGTCTCCAAGTGTCTAAAAAGCCTTTTTTAGTCAAAATAACTACGTTTGGTCACCAAAGGTCTGAAAACCTTTTTTCAGCCAAAATGACTGTATTTTTGTCTTTTAGAGTCTTAAAAAGCCGGTTTTAGACAAGATAATTGCATTTCGTGCCCAGTGATCTGAAAACATTTTTTTGGTCAAAATGAGTCTATTTTGGTCTCCAAGTGTCTGAAAAGCCCTTTTTAGACAAAATAACTACGTTTGGTCACCAAAGGTCTGAAAACCTTTTTTTTAGCAAAAATGACTGTATTTTTGTCTTTTAGAGTCTTAAAAAGCCGGGTTTAGACAAGATAATTGCATTTCGTAATCAGTGATATGAAAACTTTTTTGGTCAAAATGACTCTATTTTGGTCTCCAAGTGTCTAAGAAGCACTTTTAAGTCAAAATAACTGCATTTGGTCAGCAAAGGTATGAAAAAAAAATTTGTCAAAATAATTGTATTTTCGTCTATTAGAGTCTTAAAAACCGGTTTTGGACAAGATAATTGCATTTGGTAACCAATGGCCTGAAAAAATGTTTTTGGTCAAAATGACTCTATCTAGGTCTCCAAGTGTCTAAAAAGCCCTTTTTAGTCATAATAACTATGTTTGGTCAACAAAGGTCTGAAAAACTATTTTAGCCAAAATGACTGTATTTTTGTCTTTTAGAGTCTCAAAACTCCGCATTTAGATTTGGTATTTGTTTGGGTCAAAATGACTCTATTTTTGTCTCCAAGTGTCTAAAAAGCCTTTTTAGTCAAAATAACTGCATTTGGTCACCAAAGGTCTGAAAAACTTTTTTAGCCAAAATGACTGTATTTTTGTCTTTTAGAGTCTTAAAAAGCCGGGTTTAGACAAGATAATTGCATTTCGTAACCAGTGATCGGAAAACATTTTTTTGGTCAAAATGACTCTAATTTGGTCTCCAAGTGTCTAAAAAGCCCTTTTTAGTCAAAATAACTGCATTTGGTTACCAAAGGTCTGAAAAAATTTTAGTCAAAATGATTGTATTTTCGTCTATTAGAGTTTTAAAAAGCCAGTTTTGGACAAGATAATTGCATTTGGTAACCAATCGCCTGAAACACTTGTTTGGGTCAAAATTACTCTATTTTGGTCTCCAAGTGTCTAAAAATCCTTTTTTAGTCAAAATAACTGCATTTGGTCACCAAAGGTCTGAAAACCTTTTTTTTTAGCCAAAATAACAGTATTTTTGTCCTTTAGAGTCTTAAAAAGCCGGTTTTAGACAAGATAATTGCATTTCGTGCCCAGTGATCTGAAAACATTTTTTTGGTAAAAATGACTCTATTTTGGTCTCCAAGTGTCTGAAAAGCCATTTTTTGTCAAAATAACTACGTTTGGTCACCAAAGGTCTGAAAACCTTTTTTTAGCCAAAATGACTGTATTTTTGTCTTTTAGAGTCTTAAAACACCTCTTTTAGACAAGATAAACTACATTTGGTAACCAATGGCCTGAAAAAATGTTTTTGGTCAAAATGACTCTATTTAGGTCTCCAAGTGTCTATAAAGCCCTTTTTAGTCAAAATAACTATGTTTGGTCACCAAAGGTCTGAAAACCTTTTTTTTAGCCAAAATGACTGTATTTTTGTCTTTTAGAGTCTTAAAAAGCCGGGTTTAGACAAGATAATTGCATTTCGTAACCAGTGATATGAAAACTTTTTTTGGTCAAAATGACTATTTTGGTCTCCAAGTGTCTAAAAAGCCCTTTTAAGTCAAAATAACTGCATTTGGTCACCAAAGGTCTGAAAACCTTTTTTTGCCAAAATAACAGTATTTTTGTCCTTTAGAGTCTTAAAAAGCCGGTTTTAGACAAGATAATTGCATTTCGTGCCCAGTGATCTGAAAACATTTTTTTGGTAAAAATGACTCTATTTTGGTCTCCAAGTGTCTGAAAAGCCATTTTTTGTCAAAATAACTACGTTTGGTCACCAAAGGTCTGAAAACCTTTTTTTAGCCAAAATGACTATATTTTTGTCTTTTAGAGTCTTAAAACACCGCTTTTAGACAAGATAAACTACATTTGGTAACCAATGGCCTGATAAAATGTTTTTGGTCAAAATGACTCTATTTAGGTCTCCAAGTGTCTAAAAAGCCCTTTTTAGTCATAATAACTACGTTTGGTCAACAAAGGTCTGAAAAACTATTTTAGCCAAAATGACTGTATTTTTGTCTTTTAGAGTCTCAAAACTCCGCATTTAAATTTGGTATTTGTTTGGGTCAAAATGACTCTATTTTGGTCTCCAAGTGTCTAAAAAGCCTTTTTAGTCAAAATAACTGCATTTGGTCACCAAAGGTCTGAAAAACTTTTTTAGCCAAAATGACTGTATTTTTGTCTTTTAGAGTTTTAAAAAGCCGTGTTTAGACAAGATAATTGCATTTCATAACCAGTGATCTGAAAATTTTTTTGGTCAAAATGACTCTATTTTGGTCTCCAAGTGTCTAAAAAGCCTTTTTTAGTCAAAATAACTACGTTTGGTCACCAAAGGTCTGAAAACCTTTTTTCAGCCAAAATGACTGTATTTTTGTCTTTTAGAGTCTCAAAACTCCGCATTTAGATTTGGTATTTGTTTGGGTCAAAATGACTCTATTTTGGTCTCCAAGTGTCTAAAAAGCCTTTTTAGTCAAAATAACTGCATTTGGTCACCAAAGGTCTGAAAAACTTTTTTAGCCAAAATGACTGTATTTTTGTCTTTTAGAGTCTTAAAAAGAAGGGTTTAGACAGGATAATTGCATTTCGTAACCAGTGATCTGAAAACATTTTTTTGGTCAAAATGACTCTATTTTGGTCTCCAAGTGTCTAAAAAGCCCTTTTTAGTCAAAATAACTGCATTTGGTTACCAAAGGTCTGAAAAAAAATTTAGTCAAAATGATTGTATTTTCGTCTATTAGAGTCTTAAAAAGCCGGTTTTGGACAAGATAATTGCATTTGGTAACCAATCACCTGAAACATTTGTTTGGGTCAAAATGACTCTATTTTGGTCTCAGAGTGTCTAAAAAGCCTTTTATAGTCAAAATAACTGCATTTGGTCACCAAAGGTCTGAAAACCTTTTTTTAGCCAAAATAACTGTATTTTTGTCTTTTAGAGTCTTAAAACACCGCTTTTAGACAAGATAAACTACATTTGGGTAACCAATGGCCTGAAAAAATGTTTTTGGTCAAAATGACTCTATTTAGGTCTCCACGTGTCTATAAAGCCATTTTTAGTCAAAATAACTACGTTTGGTCACCAAAGGTCTGAAAAACTATTTTAGAGTCTCAAAACTCCGCATTTAGATTTTGTATTTGTTTGGGTCAAAATTACTCTATTTTGGTCTCCAAGTGTCTAAAAAGCCTTTTTTAGTCAAAATAACTGCATTTGGTCACCAAAGGTCTGAAAACTTTTTTGGCCAAAATGACTGTATTTTTGTCTTTTAGAGTCTTAAAAAGCCGGGTTTAGACAAGATAATTGCATTTCGTAACCAGTGATCTGAAAACTTTTTTGGTCAAAATGACTCTATTTTGGTCTCCAAGTGTCTAAGAAGCCCTTTTAAGTCAAAATAACTGCATTTGGTCAGCAAAGGTATGAATAAAAATTTAGTCAAAATGATTGTATTTTCGTCAATTAGAGTTTTAAAAACCGGTTTTGGACAAGATAATTGCATTTGGTAACCAATGGCCTAAAAAATGTTTTTGGTCAAAATGACTATTTAGGTCTCCAAGTGTCTAAAAAGCCCTTTTTAGTCATAATAACTACGTTTGGTCAACAAAGGTCTGAAAAACTATTTTAGCCAAAATGACTGTATTTTTGTCTTTTAGAGTCTCAAAACTCCGCATTTAGATTTGGTATTTGTTTGGGTCAAAATGACTCTATTTTTGTCTCCAAGTGTCTAAAAAGCCTTTTTAGTCAAAATAACTGCATTTGGTCACCAAAGGTCTGAAAAACTTTTTTAGCCAAAATGACTGTATTTTTGTCTTTTAGAGTCTTAAAAAGCCGGGTTTAGACAAGATAATTGCATTTCATAACCAGTGATCTGAAAAAAATTTTTGGTCAAAATGACTCTATTTTGGTCTCCAAGTGTCTAAAAAGCCTTTTTTAGTCAAAATAACTACGTTTGGTCACCAAAGGTCTGAAAACCTTTTTTCAGCCAAAATGACTATATTTTTGTCTTTTAGAGTCTCAAAACTCCGCATTTAGATTTGGTATTTGTTTGGGTCAAAATGACTCTATTTAGGTCTCCAAGTGTCTATAAAGCCCTTTTTAGTCAAAATAACTACGTTTGGTCACCAAAGGTCTGAAAAACTATTTTAGAGTCTCAAAACTCCGCATTTAGATTTGGTATTTGTTTGGGTCAAAATGACTCTATTTTGGTCTCCAAGTGTCTAAAAAGCCTTTTTTAGTCAAAATAACTATGTTTGGTCACCAAAGGTCTGAAAAACTTTTTTAGCCAAAATGACTGTATTTTTGTCTTTTAGAGTCTTAAAAAGCCGGGTTTAGACAAGATAATTGCATTTCGTAACCAGTGATCGGAAAACATTTTTTTGGTCAAAATGACTCTATTTTGGTCTCCAAGTGTCTAAAAAGCCCTTTTTAGTCAAAATAACTGCATTTGGTTACCAAAGGTCTGAAAAAAATTTAGTCAAAATGATTGTATTTTCGTCTATTAGAGTTTTAAAAAGCCAGTTTTGGACAAGATAATTGCATTTGGTAACCAATCGCCTGAAACACTTGTTTGGGTCAAAATTACTCTATTTTGGTCTCCAAGTGTCTAAAAATCCTTTTTTAGTCAAAATAACTGCATTTGGTCACCAAAGGTCTGAAAACCTTTTTTTTAGCCAAAATAACAGTATTTTTGTCCTTTAGAGTCTTAAAAAGCCGGTTTTAGACAAGATAATTGCATTTCGTGCCCAGTGATCTGAAAACATTTTTTTGGTAAAAATGACTCTATTTTGGTCTCCAAGTGTCTGAAAAGCCATTTTTTGTCAAAATAACTACGTTTGGTCACCAAAGGTCTGAAAACCTTTTTTTAGCCAAAATGACTGTATTTTTGTCTTTTAGAGTCTTAAAACACCTCTTTTAGACAAGATAAACTACATTTGGTAACCAATGGCCTGAAAAAATGTTTTTGGTCAAAATGACTCTATTTAGGTCTCCAAGTGTCTATAAAGCCCTTTTTAGTCAAAATAACTATGTTTGGTCACCAAAGGTCTGAAAACCTTTTTTTTAGCCAAAATGACTGTATTTTTGTCTTTTAGAGTCTTAAAAAGCCGGGTTTAGACAAGATAATTGCATTTCGTAACCAGTGATATGAAAACTTTTTTTGGTCAAAATGACTCTATTTTGGTCTCCAAGTGTCTAAAAAGCCCTTTTAAGTCAAAATAACTGCATTTGGTCACCAAAGGTCTGAAAACCTTTTTTTTGCCAAAATAACAGTATTTTTGTCCTTTAGAGTCTTAAAAAGCCGGTTTTAGACAAGATAATTGCATTTCGTGCCCAGTGATCTGAAAACATTTTTTTGGTAAAAATGACTCTATTTTGGTCTCCAAGTGTCTGAAAAGCCATTTTTTGTCAAAATAACTACGTTTGGTCACCAAAGGTCTGAAAACCTTTTTTTAGCCAAAATGACTGTATTTTTGTCTTTTAGAGTCTTAAAAAGCCGGGTTTAGACAAGATAATTGCATTTTGTAACCAGTGATCTGAAAACTTTTTTGGTCAAAATGACTCTATTTTGGTCTCCAAGTGTCTAAGAAGCCCTTTTAAGTCAAAATAACTGCATTTGGTCAGCAAAGGTATGAATAAAAATTTAGTCAAAATGATTGTATTTTCGTCAATTAGAGTTTTAAAAACCGGTTTTGGACAAGATAATTGCATTTGGTAACCAATGGCCTAAAAAATGTTTTTGGTCAAAATGACTATTTAGGTCTCCAAGTGTCTAAAAAGCCCTTTTTAGTCATAATACCTACGTTTGGTCAACAAAGGTCTGAAAAACTATTTTAGCCAAAATGACTGTATTTTTGTCTTTTAGAGTCTCAAAACTCCGCATTTAGATTTGGTATTTGTTTGGGTCAAAATGACTCTATTTTGGTCTCCAAGTGTCTAAAAAGCCTTTTTAGTCAAAATAACTGCATTTGGTCACCAAAGGTCTGAAAAACTTTTTTAGCCAAAATGACTGTATTTTTGTCTTTTAGAGTCTTAAAAAGCCGGGTTTAGACAAGATAATTGCATTTCCTAACCAGTGATCTGAAAACTTTTTTTGGTCAAAATGACTCTATTTTGGTCTCCAAGTGTCTAAAAAGCCTTTTTTAGTCAAAATAACTACGTTTGGTCACCAAAGGACTGAAAACCTTTTTTCAGCCAAAATGACTGTATTTTTGTCTTTTAGAGTCTTAAAAAGCCGGGTTTAGACAAGATAATTGCATTTCGTAACCAGTGATATGAAAACTTTTTTTGGTCAAAATGACTCTATTTTGGTCTCCAAGTGTCTAAAAAGCCCTTTTAAGTCAAAATAACTGCATTTGGTCACCAAAGGTCTGAAAACCTTTTTTTTGCCAAAATAACAGTATTTTTGTCCTTTAGAGTCTTAAAAAGCCGGTTTTAGACAAGATAATTGCATTTCGTGCCCAGTGATCTGAAAACATTTTTTTGGTAAAAATGACTCTATTTTGGTCTCCAAGTGTCTGAAAAGCCATTTTTTGTCAAAATAACTACGTTTGGTCACCAAAGGTCTGAAAACCTTTTTTTAGCCAAAATGACTGTATTTTTGTCTTTTAGAGTCTTAAAACACCGCTTTTAGACAAGATAAACTACATTTGGTAACCAATGGCCTGATAAAATGTTTTTGGTCAAAATGACTCTATTTTGGTCTCCAAGTGTCTAAAAAGCCCTTTTTAGTCATAATAACTACGTTTGGTCAACAAAGGTCTGAAAAACTATTTTAGCCAAAATGACTGTATTTTTGTCTTTTAGAGTCTCAAAACTCCGCATTTAAATTTGGTATTTGTTTGGGTCAAAATGACTCTATTTTGGTCTCCAAGTGTCTAAAAAGCCTTTTTAGTCAAAATAACTGCATTTGGTCACCAAAGGTCTGAAAAACTTTTTTAGCCAAAATGACTGTATTTTTGTCTTTTAGAGTCTTAAAAAGCCGGGTTTAGACAAGATAATTGCATTTCATAACCAGTGATCTGAAAATTTTTTTGGTCAAAATGACTCTATTTTGGTCTCCAAGTGTCTAAAAAGCCTTTTTTAGTTAAAATAACTACGTTTGGTCACCAAAGGTCTGAAAACCTTTTTTCAGCCAAAATGACTGTATTTTTGTCTTTTAGAGTCTCAAAACTCCGCATTTAGATTTGGTATTTGTTTGGGTCAAAATGACTCTATTTTGGTCTCCAAGTGTCTAAAAAGCCTTTTTAGTCAAAATAACTGCATTTGGTCACCAAAGGTCTGAAAAACTTTTTTAGCCAAAATGACTGTATTTTTGTCTTTTAGAGTCTTAAAAAGAAGGGTTTAGACAGGATAATAGCATTTCGTAACCAGTGATCTGAAAACATTTTTTTGGTCAAAATGACTCTATTTTGGTCTCCAAGTGTCTAAAAAGCCCTTTTTAGTCAAAATAACTGCATTTGGTTACCAAAGGTCTGAAAAAAAATTTAGTCAAAATGATTGTATTTTCGTCTATTAGAGTCTTAAAAAGCCGGTTTTGGACAAGATAATTGCATTTGGTAACCAATCACCTGAAACATTTGTTTGGGTCAAAATGACTCTATTTTGGTCTCAGAGTGTCTAAAAAGCCTTTTATAGTCAAAATAACTGCATTTGGTCACCAAAGGTCTGAAAACCTTTTTTTAGCCAAAATAACTGTATTTTTGTCTTTTAGAGTCTTAAAACACCGCTTTTAGACAAGATAAACTACATTTGGGTAACCAATGGCCTGAAAAAATGTTTTTGGTCAAAATGACTCTATTTAGGTCTCCACGTGTCTATAAAGCCATTTTTAGTCAAAATAACTACGTTTGGTCACCAAAGGTCTGAAAAACTATTTTAGAGTCTCAAAACTCCGCATTTAGATTTTGTATTTGTTTGGGTCAAAATTACTCTATTTTGGTCTCCAAGTGTCTAAAAAGCCTTTTTTAGTCAAAATAACTGCATTTGGTCACCAAAGGTCTGAAAACTTTTTTGGCCAAAATGACTGTATTTTTGTCTTTTAGAGTCTTAAAAAGCCGGGTTTAGACAAGATAATTGCATTTCGTAACCAGTGATCTGAAAACTTTTTTGGTCAAAATGACTCTATTTTGGTCTCCAAGTGTCTAAGAAGCCCTTTTAAGTCAAAATAACTGCATTTGGTCAGCAAAGGTATGAATAAAAATTTAGTCAAAATGATTGTATTTTCGTCAATTAGAGTTTTAAAAACCGGTTTTGGACAAGATAATTGCATTTGGTAACCAATGGCCTAAAAAATGTTTTTGGTCAAAATGACTATTTAGGTCTCCAAGTGTCTAAAAAGCCCTTTTTAGTCATAATAACTACGTTTGGTCAACAAAGGTCTGAAAAACTATTTTAGCCAAAATGACTGTATTTTTGTCTTTTAGAGTCTCAAAACTCCGCATTTAGATTTGGTATTTGTTTGGGTCAAAATGACTCTATTTTTGTCTCCAAGTGTCTAAAAAGCCTTTTTAGTCAAAATAACTGCATTTGGTCACCAAAGGTCTGAAAAACTTTTTTAGCCAAAATGACTGTATTTTTGTCTTTTAGAGTCTTAAAAAGCCGGGTTTAGACAAGATAATTGCATTTCATAACCAGTGATCTGAAAAAATTTTTTGGTCAAAATGACTCTATTTTGGTCTCCAAGTGTCTAAAAAGCCTTTTTTAGTCAAAATAACTACGTTTGGTCACCAAAGGTCTGAAAACGGAAAATTTATATCAATACTTACCGTAATTTTCCTTTCCTGATAGAACTCCATGGCAGCACACGTATGGGTAGGCTCCGCCTCCTCTCCTACCCTATAGGACCCCACTCCCATAAATTTTTGCTCCAAGCCAGGAGCCGTGTTCCATATATAGACTACTCCAGCAGATGGGAGGGAACTCCTGCTGCCATGGAGTTCTATCAGGAAAGGAAAATTACGGTAAGTATTGATATAAATTTTCCGTTTTCCTGACAGACTCCATGGCAGCACACGTATGGGAAATAACTAGCCATACACACCCGGGTGGGCAACTGCTGGTCAAACAGAAATAGGTTTAATTTGCACCGTCAACAGACAAAATCTTTAAACCAAAATCAACTGAGGATAAAGAAGCAGGTTCAACACAATAGTGTGACATGAAAGTGTTAATTGAGGACCATGAGGCCGCTCTGCAAATGACATCTGGTGCAACATGAAGGGAAGCCGCCCAAGACGTAGAAATCCCTCTGGTGGAATGAGCCGTCACCACTTCCGGAGGAGCCAGTCCCTTGGCTCTATATGCCCACTGGATGGTCTGAACTATCCAGCTAGAAATTGTTCTGGAAGAAGCCCTCTTGCCTCTGTTCTTTCCATAAAAGAGAACAAATAGATAGTCTGACTTGCGAAAGGAAGCTGTGAACTTCAAGTATGTTTGAAGGACTTCGCCCACATCCAACGGATGGGTACTCTGGTCATCTTGAGACTTGAATGTAGGTAAAACAATCTCTTGGTTGACATGAAAAACTGAATTTACCTTCGGATTGGACCCTAGCATAGGGACCAGGACAACCCGATCAGGAAAAAATGTCAGAAAAGGTTCTTTGCAACCTAGAACACTAATTTCAGAGACACGTTTAGCCGATGTGATGGCTACTAAAAAGGCCGTCTTCATAGACAGATTCTTAAGGAAGAAGGAATCTCCATGTTCCAAAACTGTTGTTGAGAGAAACTCAAGGACTAGTGGAAGGTCCCATTTGGGGAACCTGGGTTTCCTGGGAGGTCTCATTCTTGACGCACCTCTGAAAAACTGCCGGACCAGAGGATGTTTTGCCCATGAGGTCCCCGTGAAGGCAGAGATTGCTGAGATCTGTACTCTGAGAGAGCCAACAGCCAGAGATAGGTCTAAGCCTGTCTGGAGGAACCCCAGAATGTGATGGATCTTAGGATTAATGATGAAATCGGACTCATTAGACATGTAATCCTCAAACTTAGACCAGATCCTCTCGTAGACTTTGTTGGTGCCCGGTCTCCTGGCACTCATCATTGTGGACATTGCCGCACTTGGACAGCCAAGAGCTTTTAGTCTTTCCCTCTCAAGGACCATGCCATGAGATGTAACTGCGCTGGGCATGGATGCAGCACTGGACCCTGAGATAGAAGGTCCGACCTGAATGGCAGGGGAACAGGATCCCGAAAGCTCAGTTGGAGCAGCAGAGGAAACCAGGGCCTCCTTGGCCAAAACGGAAGAATTGCTATGATTTCTACCCTCTCTCTCCTGAGTCTCTGCAGGAACTTGAATATCACTGGGACCGGGGGAAAAGCATATGCTTTGTGGAACTTCCAGTGGTCCGTCAGAGCATCTACCCCGTAGGCTTGGGGGTAACGCCATCTCGAGTAGAATTTCGTCAGTTTGGCATTGTTTGGAGAGGCAAACAGGTCTACTTCCGGAAGAATCCCCAGAGAGATGACCCACTTGAAGGTTTCTGGATGAAGAGACCATTCGTTGTTGTCTAGATTGGTTCTTGACAGAAAGTCTGCCTGAACGTTCTGGACTCCTGGAAGATAAGCAGCTGATAGATTGGCAAGATTCCGTTGGGCCCATGCCATGATCGGTTTCACTTCTTCCAGAAGGGAGGAACTGCGGGTGCCCCCTTGCCTCTTGATATATGCGACTGCCGTCGTATTGTCTAGCCGTAGAAGGACCGAGGACCCTTTCACCAAGTGACGGAAAGCCATGATGGCACGAAAAGCTGCCCGAAGCTCCAGGACATTTGAGACCAACCCGAGGGTGGGAAAGTCCCACCTGCCCTGGGCCACCTCTGACAGGCAGTGCGCACCCCAGCCCGTCTGGCTGGCATCCGATGTCACAACGATCCAAGGAACGGGAACGATCGAATGACAATTCAGGAGATTTTCCCGTTGTAGCCACCAAGACAGACTCGCCCTCATAGAGGATGTTATCCGTACAGGAGTGTCTGGATTCCCAGAGCTCCATTGGCGGAGGAAACCGATTTGAAAGGGCCTCATCCTCCACTGTGCCCACTTGACCATGGGGGCCGTGGAGACCATGGTCCCTATTATTTTCAGACACTGTGATGCCCGAAGATAGGGAGTTGACATTGCCGGTTGTATTCTGCTGCGGATCACCGGAATCTTCTCCACTGGAAGAGAGATGGTGCCTCTGGAGGTGTTGAAGAGTGCCCCCAGGAAGATCAAGGATTTTGACGGATCCAGATGGCTTTTCTCCAGATTCAAGAGCCACCCGAATTCTTGAAGGGTGGAGATTACCTGAGATCTGTGTTGCAGAATCTGTGCTTGGTCTTGAGAAAGAAGAAGCAGATCGTCTAAGTAGTGAAACAGTCGGATCCCTTTCGATCTGATCAGAGCTACAATAGCCAGTAAGACCTTTGAAAAGACTCGAGGTGAGGTGGTAAGCCCGAAAGGGAGACAGGTAAACTGGAGATGCACTTGACCCACGGCAAAGCGAAGAAACTTTTGTAGTTCTGCTGCCACTGGGACATGGAAATAGGCATCTTTTAGATCTATGGAGATCATCCAATCTTCTGGTTGCACCACTTGGCGGATAGTGAAGAGTGTCTCCATCCTGAACCTCTCTTTCTTTATGAAAGAGTTCAGATGAGTCAGGTCTATGACCGGTCTCCAAGAACCGTTTTTCTTTAGCACCATGAATAGAGGTGAATAAAGGCCTTGAAACCTTTCTTCGGCCGGAACTGGGATGACAGCACCTTGAGAGATCAGGGAATCTACGTATGACAGAAGAATTGACTTCTTTTCTTCTACGCGAGGTAGAGCCGTAGGGATGAACCGCAGAATTGGAGTTTCTTTGAAAGACCAAACGTGACCATGAGACACAGTCTTGACGGTCCACTGGTCCGTAATCGAGGCTGCCCAAACGTGCGCAAACTGACGTAGACGAGCGCCTACTCGCAACGCTTGAGCAGGCCTGATATCAAAAAGACTTTGTGGTCTCCCGACCACTAGAAGGTGTTCCCTTGTTGAACTTCTGACCTGTAGGTTGAGATCTTTTCCAATTCTTTCTGAACTCACGTCCAGGCCTGTAAGATCGAGCTTCTCTGGATCGATCCGAACTTGGTTTGTGCTGAAATCTTCTGCGGTCAAACAAACGGCGATCCTGAGGGAGGAAACCTGATTTACCACCAGTGGCACGGGTAATGGCACTGTCCAGCTTGTTGCCAAAAAGGGACGCACCCTCAAACGGAATCCTGCACCAGGCTTGTTTGGAAGCAGGATCGGCCAGCCAGGGACGTAACCATAAAGCACGTTTGGCCGTGACAGAAGAGAGCATGACCCGCGCCACCAGGCGAATGATATCAATGGAAGCCTCTCCCAAAAAGGCCGTTGCTAACCTTAGTTCATACACAGCCGAGCTTCTGGCTGCTTCTTCTGAGACACCTTTCAGTGTGGTCTCCACGTTATCTACCCAAGCCTCCATAGCTTTGGATGTGGCTGCAAGGGCTAGGGCTGGCTTGCAGGTCATACCAGCTAACAGATAGATCTTTTTGAGATCCGTATCAATTCGTCTATCCAGACCATCTTTAAATGAGACGGAATCTTCCAAAGGTAGGGTAACGTGTTTGACTAGCCTCATCAAGGCTGCGTCTATTGTAGGTGCAGAATCAAGATGCTTCACTTTGTCGGTCTTAAAAGGATATAACCTGGAAAATTTGGACGATAAGGAATTCTTTCTTTCAACTCCATGCCATTCGTCTGTAATGATTTCCCCCAGCTCATTCAGAAAAGGGAAATGATCCCGTTCTTTCTTGAGATGCTTAAAGTATTTCTTCTGTTTTGCTGGGGAGTCTGCTGGCTCTTCCCATTTTAACGCCTCTTTTACCGCTCTTACTAGCGGAGAGATCATGGCAAAATCAAAACCTGAACTTTGGTCTTCTAGGTCATCCTCACTTTCAGAGGAATCCGAGAAGCGACTCGGCTGGGAAGTGCCTGGCTCTACGTCTTCCCTCTGAGGGAGAACTGGAGTATCAGTTGTATGCCCAGACAGCCGGTTGGAATCCCAATCCCTTAAGGATTCTTGCACGATCCGCCTGACCAGGGTTTCCACTGGTGGATCTGGGACTTGTTTTTCCTTGATTGCCCGAGAATAGCAGGCATCACACAAGGATCTATCCTCAGGGACTACAGCCCTACAACCCCAGCAAGATTTGTGTGCGGGGCGGTCAGCATGTCGGGAAGACCGGCTTGGACAATCATCATGGCGCCTAGACCTAGATCTGGATCTATGGTGCCTGGATTTGGATGATGCATGGTGATGGCCTGAAGGTGATCTATCCTTTGATCCCGATGCAGGACGTTGGTCAGACCTAAAAGGGCTGAAAACAAAGGAAAGAAAAGCTCAGGCTACAGTAAGCCAGCTGGCAGACAAGCGAGAGTTAAAAGCTAAAGCTCACCTGTTGCGCAGGGACTGGCCACCGGGGGGCGGTGAGGCATCCATTGCAAATCACAGCGAGATAACCTGCAATAGGAAGGATGTAAGAACTCAATCTTACCTTCCCATAGCCGCCTTTCCCCTCCCCCATTCAAGCAGGACTGACCCAGCACAGGACTTACCAAACACAGGCAGAGACACAGCGTGGGGAGACCGCCGCAAAAGCCCACAGACATCCCAAGAATGACAGCTCCATCAGCTGTTTAAATTTCCCGGGGGCCGTAAAGCCACGCCCCCCCCGACGCCACCGCGTCATGGAGGACCGGAAGTGGCGTGCGCACAAGCGCAGACCACTTAGGAACCAAGCCTCGCAATGAACACCCAACTGGGAATCAGGAGGCAGGGGGAGGAGCCGAGAGCGACGGCCTGGAACGCAGGAGCGCTCCAGCCGCCATACTAACCAGGAAGCAAAACGATATAAAGTATAAAGTAAGCAATACATTACCACCAATACCGACAGAAGGACCTGGAACGCTCCTCAACCGGAGACTAGCGTGTGCGTCAGGGCATAAGGGCCTCCCGCTAGTAGCAAGGACGTTTGGCCAAGCGATGCAGCCCACCTCTCATTCAGGATTTATGGCATCTTCCGGCATCATTTCAAATTGCCCGGGTCCACCCAGTAGTACTGAGATTGCTGGACTAAGGTAGAAAGGCATCATCCAGGAAAGCCACACGCCACCAGGTATGTAAGAAAACGCATCCTATAAGGTAAGACTTCTCTTGCGGAAGGAGGACAAAAAAGGAACACGGCTCCTGGCTTGGAGCAAAAATTTATGGGAGTGGGGTCCTATAGGGTAGGAGAGGAGGCGGAGCCTACCCATACGTGTGCTGCCATGGAGTCTGTCAGGAAAACCTTTTTTCAGCCAAAATGACTATATTTTTGTCTTTTAGAGTCTCAAAACTCCGCATTTAGATTTGGTATTTGTTTGGGTCAAAATGACTCTATTTAGGTCTCCAAGTGTCTATAAAGCCCTTTTTAGTCAAAATAACTACGTTTGGTCACCAAAGGTCTGAAAAACTATTTTAGAGTCTCAAAACTCCGCATTTAGATTTGGTATTTGTTTGGGTCAAAATGACTCTATTTTGGTCTCCAAGTGTCTAAAAAGCCTTTTTTAGTCAAAATAACTGCATTTGGTCACCAAAGGTCTGAAAACCTTTTTTCAGCCAAAATGACTGTATTTTTGTCTTTTAGAGTCTTAAAAAGCCGGTTTTAGACAAGATAATTGCATTTTGTGCCCAGTGATCTGAAAACATTTTTTTGGTCAAAATGAGTCTATTTTGGTCTCCAAGTGTCTGAAAAGCCCTTTTTAGACAAAATAACTACGTTTGGTCACCAAAGGTCTGAAAACCTTTTTTTAGCAAAAATGACTGTATTTTTGTCTTTTAGAGTCTTAAAAAGCCGGGTTTAGACAAGATAATTGCATTTCGTAACCAGTGATCTGAAAACATTTTTTTGGTCAAAATGACTCTATTTTGGTCTCCAAGTGTCTAAAAAGCCCTTTTTAGTCAAAATAACTGCATTTGGTTACCAAAGGTCTGAAAAAAATTTAGTCAAAATGATTATATTTTCGTCTATTAGAGTTTTAAAAAGCCAGTTTTGGACAAGATAATTGCATTTGGTAACCAATCGCCTGAAACACTTGTTTGGGTCAAAATTACTCTATTTTGGTCTCCAAGTGTCTAAAAATCCTTTTTTAGTCAAAATAACTGCATTTGGTCACCAAAGGTCTGAAAACCTTTTTTTTAGCCAAAATAACAGTATTTTTGTCCTTTAGAGTCTTAAAAAGCCGGTTTTAGACAAGATAATTGCATTTCGTGCCCAGTGATCTGAAAACATTTTTTTGGTAAAAATGACTCTATTTTGGTCTCCAAGTGTCTGAAAAGCCATTTTTTGTCAAAATAACTACGTTTGGTCACCAAAGGTCTGAAAACCTTTTTTTAGCCAAAATGACTGTATTTTTGTCTTTTAGAGTCTTAAAACACCTCTTTTAGACAAGATAAACTACATTTGGTAACCAATGGCCTGAAAAAATGTTTTTGGTCAAAATGACTCTATTTAGGTCTCCAAGTGTCTATAAAGCCCTTTTTAGTCAAAATAACTATGTTTGGTCACCAAAGGTCTGAAAACCTTTTTTTTAGCCAAAATGACTGTATTTTTGTCTTTTAGAGTCTTAAAAAGCCGGGTTTAGACAAGATAATTGCATTTCGTAACCAGTGATATGAAAACTTTTTTTGGTCAAAATGACTCTATTTTGGTCTCCAAGTGTCTAAAAAGCCCTTTTAAGTCAAAATAACTGCATTTGGTCACCAAAGGTCTGAAAACCTTTTTTTTGCCAAAATAACAGTATTTTTGTCCTTTAGAGTCTTAAAAAGCCGGTTTTAGACAAGATAATTGCATTTCGTGCCCAGTGATCTGAAAACATTTTTTTGGTAAAAATGACTCTATTTTGGTCTCCAAGTGTCTAAAAAGCCATTTTTTGTCAAAATAACTACGTTTGGTCACCAAAGGTCTGAAAACCTTTTTTTAGCCAAAATGACTGTATTTTTGTCTTTTAGAGTCTTAAAACACCGCTTTTAGACAAGATAAACTACATTTGGTAACCAATGGCCTGATAAAATGTTTTTGGTCAAAATGACTCTATTTAGGTCTCCAAGTGTCTAAAAAGCCCTTTTTAGTCATAATAACTACGTTTGGTCAACAAAGGTCTGAAAAACTATTTTAGCCAAAATGACTGTATTTTTGTCTTTTAGAGTCTCAAAACTCCGCATTTAAATTTGGTATTTGTTTGGGTCAAAATGACTCTATTTTGGTCTCCAAGTGTCTAAAAAGCCTTTTTAGTCAAAATAACTGCATTTGGTCACCAAAGGTCTGAAAAACTTTTTTAGCCAAAATGACTGTATTTTTGTCTTTTAGAGTCTTAAAAAGCCGGGTTTAGACAAGATAATTGCATTTCATAACCAGTGATCTGAAATTTTTTTTGGTCAAAATGACTCTATTTTGGTCTCCAAGTGTCTAAAAAGCCTTTTTTAGTCAAAATAACTACGTTTGGTCACCAAAGGTCTGAAAACCTTTTTTCAGCCAAAATGACTGTATTTTTGTCTTTTAGAGTCTCAAAACTCCGCATTTAGATTTGGTATTTGTTTGGGTCAAAATGACTCTATTTTGGTCTCCAAGTGTCTAAAAAGCCTTTTTAGTCAAAATAACTGCATTTGGTCACCAAAGGTCTGAAAAACTTTTTTAGCCAAAATGACTGTATTTTTGTCTTTTAGAGTCTTAAAAAGCCGGGTTTAGACAAGATAATTGCATTTCCTAACCAGTGATCTGAAAACTTTTTTTGGTCAAAATGACTCTATTTTGGTCTCCAAGTGTCTAAAAAGCCTTTTTTAGTCAAAATAACTACGTTTGGTCACCAAAGGACTGAAAAACTTTTTTCAGCCAAAATGACTGTATTTTTGTCTTTTAGAGTCTTAAAAAGCCGGTTTTAGACAAGATAATTGCATTTCGTGCCCAGTGATCTGAAAACATTTTTTTTGGTCAAAATGATTCTATTTTGGTGTCCAAGTGTCTGAAAAGCCCTTTTTAGTCAAAATAACTACGTTTGGTCACCAAAGGTCTGAAAACCTTTTTTTAGCCAAAATAACTGTATTTTTGTCTTTTAGAGTCTTAAAACACTGCTTTTAGACAAGATAAACTACATTTGGTAACCAATGGCCTGATAAAATGTTTTTGGTCAAAATGACTCTATTTAGGTCTCCAAGTGTCTAAAAAGCCCTTTTTAGTCATAATAACTACGTTTGGTCAACAAAGGTCTGAAAAACTATTTTAGCCAAAATGACTGTATTTTTGTCTTTTAGAGTCTCAAAACTCCGCATTTAGATGTGGTATTTGTTTGGGTCAAAATGACTCTATTTTGGTCACCAAGTGTCTAAAAAGCCTTTTTAGTCAAAATAACTGCATTTGGTCACCAAAGGTCTGAAAAACTTTTTTAGCCAAAATGACTGTATTTTTGTCTTTTAGAGTCTTAAAAAGCCGGGTTTAGACAAGATAATTGCATTTCATAACCAGTGATCTGAAATTTTTTTCGTCAAAATGACTCTATTTTGGTCTCCAAGTGTCTAAAAAGCCTTTTTTAGTCAAAATAACTACGTTTGGTCACCAAAGGTCTGAAAACCTTTTTTCAGCCAAAATGACTGTATTTTTGTCTTTTAGAGTCTCAAAACTCCGCATTTAGATTTGCTATTTGTTTGGGTCAAAATGACTCTATTTTGGTCTCCAAGTGTCTAAAAAGCCTTTTTAGTCAAAATAACTGCATTTGGTCACCAAAGGTCTGAAAATTTTTTTAGCCAAAATGACTGTATTTTTGTCTTTTAGAGTCTTAAAAAGAAGGGTTTAGACAGGATAATTGCATTTCGTAACCAGTGATCTGAAAACATTTTTTTGGTCAAAATGACTCTATTTTGGTCTCCAAGTGTCTAAAAAGCCCTTTTTAGTCAAAATAACTGCATTTGGTTACCAAAGGTCTGAAAAAAAATTTAGTCAAAATGATTGTATTTTCGTCTATTAGAGTCTTAAAAAGCCGGTTTTGGACAAGATAATTGCATTTGGTAACCAATCACCTGAAACATTTGTTTGGGTCAAAATGACTTTTTTTGGTCTCAGAGTGTCTAAAAAGCCTTTTTTAGTCAAAATAACTGCATTTGGTCACCAAAGGTCTGAAAACCTTTTTTTAGCCAAAATAACTGTATTTTTGTCTTTTAGAGTCTTAAAACACCGCTTTTAGACAAGATAAACTAAATTTTGTAACCAATTTCCTGAAAAAATGTTTTGGTCAAAATGACTCTATTTAGGTCTCCAAGTGTCTATAAAGCCCTTTTTAGTCAAAATAACTACGTTTGGTCACCAAAGGTCTGAAAAACTATTTTAGCCAAAATGACTGTATTTTTGTGTTTTAGAGTCTCAAAACTCCGCATTTAGATTTGGTATTTGTTTGGGTCAAAATGACTCTATTTTGGTCTCCAAGTGTCTAAAAAGCCTTTTTAGTCAAAATAACTGCATTTGGTCACCAAAGGTCTGAAAAACTTTTTTAGCCAAAATGACTATATTTTTGTCTTTTAGAGTCTTAAAAAGCCGGGTTTAGACAAGATAATTGCATTTCCTATCCAGTGATCTGAAAACTTTTTTTGGTCAAAATGACTCTATTTTGGTCTCCAAGTGTCTAAAAAGCCTTTTTTAGTCAAAATAACTACGTTTGGTCACCAAAGGACTGAAAAACTTTTTTCAGCCAAAATGACTGTATTTTTGTCTTTTAGAGTCTTAAAAAGCCGGTTTTAGACAAGATAATTGCATTTCGTGCCCAGTGATCTGAAAACATTTTTTTGGTCAAAATGATTCTATTTTGGTGTCCAAGTGTCTGAAAAGCCCTTTTTAGTCAAAATAACTACGTTTGGTCACCAAAGGTCTGAAAACCTTTTTTTAGCCAAAATAACTGTATTTTTGTCTTTTAGAGTCTTAAAACACTGCTTTTAGACAAGATAAACTACATTTGGTAACCAATGGCCTGATAAAATGTTTTTGGTCAAAATGACTCTATTTAGGTCTCCAAGTGTCTAAAAAGCCCTTTTTAGTCATAATAACTACGTTTGGTCAACAAAGGTCTGAAAAACTATTTTAGCCAAAATGACTGTATTTTTGTCTTTTAGAGTCTCAAAACTCCGCATTTAGATGTGGTATTTGTTTGGGTCAAAATGACTCTATTTTGGTCACCAAGTGTCTAAAAAGCCTTTTTAGTCAAAATAACTGCATTTGGTCACCAAAGGTCTGAAAAACTTTTTTAGCCAAAATGACTGTATTTTTGTCTTTTAGAGTCTTAAAAAGCCGGGTTTAGACAAGATAATTGCATTTCATAACCAGTGATCTGAAATTTTTTTTGGTCAAAATGACTCTATTTTGGTCTCCAAGTGTCTAAAAAGCCTTTTTTAGTCAAAATAACTACGTTTGGTCACCAAAGGTCTGAAAACCTTTTTTCAGCCAAAATGACTGTATTTTTGTCTTTTAGAGTCTCAAAACTCCGCATTTAGATTTGCTATTTGTTTGGGTCAAAATGACTCTATTTTGGTCTCCAAGTGTCTAAAAAGCCTTTTTAGTCAAAATAACTGCATTTGGTCACCAAAGGTCTGAAAATTTTTTTTAGCCAAAATGACTGTATTTTTGTCTTTTAGAGTCTTAAAAAGAAGGGTTTAGACAGGATAATTGCATTTCGTAACCAGTGATCTGAAAACATTTTTTTGGTCAAAATGACTCTATTTTGGTCTCCAAGTGTCTAAAAAGCCCTTTTTAGTCAAAATAACTGCATTTGGTTACCAAAGGTCTGAAAAAAAATTTAGTCAAAATGATTGTATTTTCGTCTATTAGAGTCTTAAAAAGCCGGTTTTGGACAAGATAATTGCATTTGGTAACCAATCACCTGAAACATTTGTTTGGGTCAAAATGACTTTTTTTGGTCTCAGAGTGTCTAAAAAGCCTTTTTTAGTCAAAATAACTGCATTTGGTCACCAAAGGTCTGAAAACCTTTTTTTAGCCAAAATAACTGTATTTTTGTCTTTTAGAGTCTTAAAACACCGCTTTTAGACAAGATAAACTAAATTTTGTAACCAATTTCCTGAAAAAATGTTTTGGTCAAAATGACTCTATTTAGGTCTCCAAGTGTCTATAAAGCCCTTTTTAGTCAAAATAACTACGTTTGGTCACCAAAGGTCTGAAAAACTATTTTAGCCAAAATGACTGTATTTTTGTCTTTTAGAGTCTCAAAACTCCGCATTTAGATTTGGTATTTGTTTGGGTCAAAATGACTCTATTTTGGTCTCCAAGTGTCTAAAAAGCCTTTTTAGTCAAAATAACTGCATTTGGTCACCAAAGGTCTGAAAAACTTTTTTAGCCAAAATGACTGTATTTTTGTCTTTTAGAGTCTTAAAAAGCCGGGTTTAGACAAGATAATTGCATTTCCTAACCAGTGATCTGAAAACTTTTTTTGGTCAAAATGACTCTATTTTGGTCTCCAAGTGTCTAAAAAGCCTTTTTTAGTCAAAATAACTACGTTTGGTCACCAAAGGACTGAAAAACTTTTTTCAGCCAAAATGACTGTATTTTTGTCTTTTAGAGTCTTAAAAAGCCGGTTTTAGACAAGATAATTGCATTTCGTGCCCAGTGATCTGAAAACATTTTTTTGGTCAAAATGATTCTATTTTGGTGTCCAAGTGTCTGAAAAGCCCTTTTTAGTCAAAATAACTACGTTTGGTCACCAAAGGTCTGAAAACCTTTTTTTAGCCAAAATAACTGTATTTTTGTCTTTTAGAGTCTTAAAACACTGCTTTTAGACAAGATAAACTACATTTGGTAACCAATGGCCTGATAAAATGTTTTTGGTCAAAATGACTCTATTTAGGTCTCCAAGTGTCTAAAAAGCCCTTTTTAGTCATAATAACTACGTTTGGTCAACAAAGGTCTGAAAAACTATTTTAGCCAAAATGACTGTATTTTTGTCTTTTAGAGTCTCAAAACTCCGCATTTAGATGTGGTATTTGTTTGGGTCAAAATGACTCTATTTTGGTCACCAAGTGTCTAAAAAGCCTTTTTAGTCAAAATAACTGCATTTGGTCACCAAAGGTCTGAAAAACTTTTTTAGCCAAAATGACTGTATTTTTGTCTTTTAGAGTCTTAAAAAGCCGGGTTTAGACAAGATAATTGCATTTCATAACCAGTGATCTGAAATTTTTTTTGGTCAAAATGACTCTATTTTGGTCTCCAAGTGTCTAAAAAGCCTTTTTTAGTCAAAATAACTACGTTTGGTCACCAAAGGTCTGAAAACCTTTTTTCAGCCAAAATGACTGTATTTTTGTCTTTTAGAGTCTCAAAACTCCGCATTTAGATTTGCTATTTGTTTGGGTCAAAATGACTCTATTTTGGTCTCCAAGTGTCTAAAAAGCCTTTTTAGTCAAAATAACTGCATTTGGTCACCAAAGGTCTGAAAATTTTTTTTAGCCAAAATGACTGTATTTTTGTCTTTTAGAGTCTTAAAAAGAAGGGTTTAGACAGGATAATTGCATTTCGTAACCAGTGATCTGAAAACATTTTTTTGGTCAAAATGACTCTATTTTGGTCTCCAAGTGTCTAAAAAGCCATTTTTAGTCAAAATAACTGCATTTGGTTACCAAAGGTCTGAAAAAAAATTTAGTCAAAAATGATTGTATTTTCGTCAATTAGAGTTTTAAAAACCGGTTTTGGACAAGATAATTGCATTTGGTAGCCAATGGCCTAAAAAATGTTTTTGGTCAAAATGACTCTATTTAGGTCTCCAAGTGTCTAAAAAGCCCTTTTTAGTCATAATACCTACGTTTGGTCAACAAAGGTCTGAAAAACTATTTTAGCCAAAATGACTGTATTTTTGTCTTTTAGAGTCTCAAAACTCCGCATTTAGATTTGGTATTTGTTTGGGTCAAAATGACTCTATTTTGGTCTCCAAGTGTCTAAAAAGCCTTTTTAGTCAAAATAACTGCATTTGGTCACCAAAGGTCTGAAAAACTTTTTTAGCCAAAATGACTGTATTTTTGTCTTTTAGAGTCTTAAAAAGCCGGTTTTAGACAAGATAATTGCATTTCATGCCCAGTGATCTGAAATTTTTTTTGGTCAAAATGACTCTATTTTGGTCTCCAAGTGTCTAAAAAGCCTTTTTTAGTCAAAATAACTACGTTTGGTCACCAAAGGACTGAAAACCTTTTTCAGCCAAAATGACTGTATTTTTGTCTTTTAGAGTCTTAAAACACTGCTTTTAGACAAGATAAACTACATTTGGTAACCAATGGCCTGAAAAAATGTTTTTGGTCAAAATGACTCTATTTAGGTCTCCAAGTGTCTATAAAGCCCTTTTTAGTCAAAATAACTACGTTTGGTCACCAAAGGTCTGAAAAACTATTTTAGAGTCTCAAAACTCCGCATTTAGATTTGGTATTTGTTTGGGTCAAAATTACTCTATTTTGGTCTCCAAGTGTCTAAAAATCCTTTTTTAGTCAAAATAACTGCATTTGGTCACCAAAGGTCTGAAAACCTTTTTTTTAGCCAAAATAACAGTATTTTTGTCCTTTAGAGTCTTAAAAAGCCGGTTTTAGACAAGATAATTGCATTTCGTGCCCAGTGATCTGAAAACATTTTTTTGGTAAAAATGACTCTATTTTGGTCTCCAAGTGTCTGAAAAGCCATTTTTTGTCAAAATAACTACGTTTGGTCACCAAAGGTCTGAAAACCTTTTTTAGCCAAAATGACTGTATTTTTGTCTTTTAGAGTCTTAAAACACCGCTTTTAGACAAGATAAACTACATTTGGTAACCAATGGCCTGAAAAAATGTTTTTGGTCAAAATGACTCTATTTAGGTCTCCAAGTGTCTATAAAACCCTTTTTAATCAAAATAACTACGTTTGGTCACCGAAGGTCTGAAAAACTATTTTAGAGTCTCAAAACTCCGCATTTAGATTTGGTATTTGTTTGGGTCAAAATTACTCTATTTTGGTCTCCAAGTGTCTGAAAAGCCCTTTTTAGTCAAAATAACTACGTTTGGTCACCAAAGGTCTGAAAACCTTTTTTTTAGCCAAAATGACTGTATTTTTGTCTTTTAGAGTCTTAAAAAGCCGGGTTTAGACAAGATAATTGCATTTCGTAACCAGTGATATGAAAACTTTTTTGGTCAAAATGACTCTATTTTGGTCTCCAAGTGTCTAAGAAGCCCTTTTAAGTCAAAATAACTGCATTTGGTCAGCAAAGGTATGAAAAAAAATTTAGTCAAAATAATTGTATTTTCGTCTATTAGAGTCTTAAAAATCGGTTTTGGACAAGATAATTGCATTTGGTAACCAATGGCCTGAAAAAATGTTTTTGGTCAAAATGACTCTATCTAGGTCTCCAAGTGTCTAAAAAGCCCTTTTTAGTCATAATAACTACGTTTGGTCAACAAAGGTCTGAAAAACTATTTTAGCCAAAATGACTGTATTTTTGTCTTTTAGAGTCTCAAAACTCCGCATTTAGATTTGGTATTTGTTTGGGTCAAAATTACTCTATTTTGGTCTCCAAGTGTCTAAAAAGCCTTTTTAGTCAAAATAACTGCATTTGGTCACCAAAGGTCTGAAAAACTTTTTTAGCCAAAATGACTGTATTTTTGTCTTTTAGAGTCTTAAAAAGCCGGGTTTAGACAAGATAATTGCATTTCGTAACCAGTGATCTGAAAACATTTTTTTGGTCAAAATGACTCTATTTTGGTCTCCAAGTGTCTAAAAAGCCCTTTTTAGTCAAAATAACTGCATTTGGTTACCAAAGGTCTGAAAAAAATTTAGTCAAAATGATTGTATTTTCGTCTATTAGAGTTTTAAAAAGCCGGTTTTGGACAAAATAATTGCATTTGGTAACCAATCGCCTGAAACACTTGTTTGGGTCAAAATTACTCTATTTTGGTCTCCAAGTGTCTAAAAATCCTTTTTTAGTCAAAATAACTGCATTTGGTCACCAAAGGTCTGAAAACCTTTTTTTTGCCAAAATAACAGTATTTTTGTCCTTTAGAGTCTTAAAAAGCCGGTTTTAGACAAGATAATTGCATTTCGTGCCCAGTGATCTGAAAACATTTTTTTGGTAAAAATGACTCTATTTTGGTCTCCAAGTGTCTGAAAAGCCATTTTTTGTCAAAATAACTACGTTTGGTCACCAAAGGTCTGAAAACCTTTTTTTAGCCAAAATGACTGTATTTTTGTCTTTTAGAGTCTTAAAACACCGCTTTTAGACAAGATAAACTACATTTGGTAACCAATGGCCTGATAAAATGTTTTTGGTCAAAATGACTCTATTTAGGTCTCCAAGTGTCTAAAAAGCCCTTTTTAGTCATAATAACTACGTTTGGTCAACAAAGGTCTGAAAAACTATTTTAGCCAAAATGACTGTATTTTTGTCTTTTAGAGTCTCAAAACTCCGCATTTAAATTTGGTATTTGTTTGGGTCAAAATGACTCTATTTTGGTCTCCAAGTGTCTAAAAAGCCTTTTTAGTCAAAATAACTGCATTTGGTCACCAAAGGTCTGAAAAACTTTTTTAGCCAAAATGACTGTATTTTTGTCTTTTAGAGTCTTAAAAAGCCGGGTTTAGACAAGATAATTGCATTTCATAACCAGTGATCTGAAAATTTTTTTGGTCAAAATGACTCTATTTTGGTCTCCAAGTGTCTAAAAAGCCTTTTTTAGTTAAAATAACTACGTTTGGTCACCAAAGGTCTGAAAACCTTTTTTCAGCCAAAATGACTGTATTTTTGTCTTTTAGAGTCTCAAAACTCCGCATTTAGATTTGGTATTTGTTTGGGTCAAAATGACTCTATTTTGGTCTCCAAGTGTCTAAAAAGCCTTTTTAGTCAAAATAACTGCATTTGGTCACCAAAGGTCTGAAAAACTTTTTTAGCCAAAATGACTGTATTTTTGTCTTTTAGAGTCTTAAAAAGCCGGGTTTAGACAAGATAATTGCATTTCGTAACCAGTGATCTGAAAACTTTTTTGGTCAAAATGACTCTATTTTGGTCTCCAAGTGTCTAAGAAGCCCTTTTAAGTCAAAATAACTGCATTTGGTCAGCAAAAGGTATGAATAAAAATTTAGTCAAAATGATTGTATTTTCGTCAATTAGAGTTTTAAAAACCGGTTTTGGACAAGATAATTGCATTTGGTAACCAATGGCCTAAAAAATGTTTTTGGTCAAAATGACTATTTAGGTCTCCAAGTGTCTAAAAAGCCCTTTTTAGTCATAATACCTACGTTTGGTCAACAAAGGTCTGAAAAACTATTTTAGCCAAAATGACTGTATTTTTGTCTTTTAGAGTCTCAAAACTCCGCATTTAGATTTGGTATTTGTTTGGGTCAAAATGACTCTATTTTGGTCTCCAAGTGTCTAAAAAGCCTTTTTAGTCAAAATAACTGCATTTGGTCACCAAAGGTCTGAAAAACTTTTTTAGCCAAAATGACTGTATTTTTGTCTTTTAGAGTCTTAAAAAGCCGGGTTTAGACAAGATAATTGCATTTCCTAACCAGTGATCTGAAAACTTTTTTTGGTCAAAATGACTCTATTTTGGTCTCCAAGTGTCTAAAAAGCCTTTTTTAGTCAAAATAACTACGTTTGGTCACCAAAGGACTGAAAACCTTTTTTCAGCCAAAATGACTGTATTTTTGTCTTTTAGAGTCTTAAAAAGCCGGTTTTAGACAAGATAATTGCATTTCGTGCCCAGTGATCTGAAAACATTTTTTTGGTCAAAATGATTCTATTTTGGTCTCCAAGTGTCTGAAAAGCCCTTTTTAGTCAAAATAACTACGTTTGGTCACCAAAGGTCTGAAAACCTTTTTTAGCCAAAATAACTGTATTTTTGTCTTTTAGAGTCTTAAAACACTGCTTTTAGACAAGATAAACTACATTTGGTAACCAATGGCCTGATAAAATGTTTTTGGTCAAAATGACTCTATTTAGGTCTCCAAGTGTCTAAAAAGCCCTTTTTAGTCATAATAACTACGTTTGGTCAACAAAGGTCTGAAAAACTATTTTAGCCAAAATGACTGTATTTTTGTCTTTTAGAGTCTCAAAACTCCGCATTTAGATTTGGTATTTGTTTGGGTCAAAATGACTATTTTTGTCTCCAAGTGTCTAAAAAGCCTTTTTAGTCAAAATAACTGCATTTGGTCACCAAAGGCCTGAAAAACTTTTTTAGCCAAAATGACTGTATTTTTGTCTTTTAGAGTCTTAAAAAGCCGGGTTTAGACAAGATAATTGCATTTCATAACCAGTGATCTGAAAAAATTTTTTGGTCAAAATGACTCTATTTTGGTCTCCAAGTGTCTAAAAAGCCTTTTTTAGTCAAAATAACTACGTTTGGTCACCAAAGGTCTGAAAACCTTTTTTCAGCCAAAATGACTATATTTTTGTCTTTTAGAGTCTCAAAACTCCGCATTTAGATTTGGTATTTGTTTGGGTCAAAATGACTCTATTTAGGTCTCCAAGTGTCTATAAAGCCCTTTTTAGTCAAAATAACTACGTTTGGTCACCAAAGGTCTGAAAAACTATTTTAGAGTCTCAAAACTCCGCATTTAGATTTGGTATTTGTTTGGGTCAAAATGACTCTATTTTGGTCTCCAAGTGTCTAAAAAGCCTTTTTTAGTCAAAATAACTATGTTTGGTCACCAAAGGTCTGAAAACCTTTTTTCAGCCAAAATGACTGTATTTTTGTCTTTTAGAGTCTTAAAAAGCCGGTTTTAGACAAGATAATTGCATTTCGTGCCCAGTGATCTGAAAACATTTTTTTGGTCAAAATGAGTCTATTTTGGTCTCCAAGTGTCTGAAAAGCCCTTTTTAGACAAAATAACTACGTTTGGTCACCAAAGGTCTGAAAACCTTTTTTTAGCAAAAATGACTGTATTTTTGCCTTTTAGAGTCTTAAAAAGCCGGGTTTAGACAAGATAATTGCATTTCGTAATCAGTGATATGAAAACTTTTTTGGTCAAAATGACTCTATTTTGGTCTCCAAGTGTCTAAGAAGCACTTTTAAGTCAAAATAACTGCATTTGGTCAGCAAAGGTATGAAAAAAAATTTTGTCAAAATAATTGTATTTTCGTCTATTAGAGTCTTAAAAACCGGTTTTGGACAAGATAATTGCATTTGGTAACCAATGGCCTGAAAAAATGTTTTTGGTCAAAATGACTCTATCTAGGTCTCCAAGTGTCTAAAAAGCCCTTTTTAGTCATAATAACTATGTTTGGTCAACAAAGGTCTGAAAAACTATTTTAGCCAAAATGACTGTATTTTTGTCTTTTAGAGTCTCAAAACTCCGCATTTAGATTTGGTATTTGTTTGGGTCAAAATGACTCTATTTTTGTCTCCAAGTGTCTAAAAAGCCTTTTTAGTCAAAATAACTGCATTTGGTCACCAAAGGTCTGAAAAACTTTTTTAGCCAAAATGACTGTATTTTTGTCTTTTAGAGTCTTAAAAAGCCGGGTTTAGACAAGATAATTGCATTTCATAACCAGTGATCTGAAAAAAATTTTTGGTCAAAATGACTCTATTTTGGTCTCCAAGTGTCTAAAAAGCCTTTTTTAGTCAAAATAACTACGTTTGGTCACCAAAGGTCTGAAAACCTTTTTTCAGCCAAAATGACTATATTTTTGTCTTTTAGAGTCTCAAAACTCCGCATTTAGATTTGGTATTTGTTTGGGTCAAAATGACTCTATTTAGGTCTCCAAGTGTCTATAAAGCCCTTTTTAGTCAAAATAACTACGTTTGGTCACCAAAGGTCTGAAAAACTATTTTAGAGTCTCAAAACTCCGCATTTAGATTTGGTATTTGTTTGGGTCAAAATGACTCTATTTTGGTCTCCAAGTGTCTAAAAAGCCTTTTTTAGTCAAAATAACTACGTTTGGTCACCAAAGGTCTGAAAACCTTTTTTCAGCCAAAATGACTGTATTTTTGTCTTTTAGAGTCTTAAAAAGCCGGTTTTAGACAAGATAATTGCATTTCGTGCCCAGTGATCTGAAAACATTTTTTTGGTCAAAATGAGTCTATTTTGGTCTCCAAGTGTCTGAAAAGCCCTTTTTAGACAAAATAACTACGTTTGGTCACCAAAGGTCTGAAAACCTTTTTTTAGCAAAAATGACTGTATTTTTGTCTTTTAGAGTCTTAAAAAGCCAGGTTTAGACAAGATAATTGCATTTCGTAATCAGTGATATGAAAACTTTTTTTGGTCAAAATGACTCTATTTTGGTCTCCAAGTGTCTAAGAAGCACTTTTAAGTCAAAATAACTGCATTTGGTCAGCAAAGGTATGAAAAAAATTTTTGTCAAAATAATTGTATTTTCGTCTATTAGAGTCTTAAAAACCGGTTTTGGACAAGATAATTGCATTTGGTAACCAATGGCCTGAAAAAATGTTTTTGGTCAAAATGACTCTATCTAGGTCTCCAAGTGTCTAAAAAGCCCTTTTTAGTCATAATAACTATGTTTGGTCAACAAAGGTCTGAAAAACTATTTTAGCCAAAATGACTGTATTTTTGTCTTTTAGAGTCTCAAAACTCCGCATTTAGATTTGGTATTTGTTTGGGTCAAAATGACTCTATTTTTGTCTCCAAGTGTCTAAAAAGCATTTTTAGTCAAAATAACTGCATTTGGTCACCAAAGGTCTGAAAAACTTTTTTAGCCAAAATGACTGTATTTTTGTCTTTTAGAGTCTTAAAAAGCCGGGTTTAGACAAGATAATTGCATTTCGTAACCAGTGATCGGAAAACATTTTTTTGGTCAAAATGACTCTATTTTGGTCTCCAAGTGTCTAAAAAGCCCTTTTTAGTCAAAATAACTGCATTTGGTTACCAAAGGTCTGAAAAAAATTTAGTCAAAATGATTGTATTTTCGTCTATTAGAGTTTTAAAAAGCCAGTTTTGGACAAGATAATTGCATTTGGTAACCAATCGCCTGAAACACTTGTTTGGGTCAAAATTACTCTATTTTGGTCTCCAAGTGTCTAAAAATCCTTTTTTAGTCAAAATAACTGCATTTGGTCACCAAAGGTCTGAAAACCTTTTTTTTAGCCAAAATAACAGTATTTTTGTCCTTTAGAGTCTTAAAAAGCCGGTTTTAGACAAGATAATTGCATTTCGTGCCCAGTGATCTGAAAACATTTTTTTGGTAAAAATGACTCTATTTTGGTCTCCAAGTGTCTGAAAAGCCATTTTTTGTCAAAATAACTACGTTTGGTCACCAAAGGTCTGAAAACCTTTTTTTAGCCAAAATGACTGTATTTTTGTCTTTTAGAGTCTTAAAACACCTCTTTTAGACAAGATAAACTACATTTGGTAACCAATGGCCTGAAAAAATGTTTTTGGTCAAAATGACTCTATTTAGGTCTCCAAGTGTCTATAAAGCCCTTTTTAGTCAAAATAACTATGTTTGGTCACCAAAGGTCTGAAAACCTTTTTTTTAGCCAAAATGACTGTATTTTTGTCTTTTAGAGTCTTAAAAAGCCGGGTTTAGACAAGATAATTGCATTTCGTAACCAGTGATATGAAAACTTTTTTTGGTCAAAATGACTCTATTTTGGTCTCCAAGTGTCTAAAAAGCCCTTTTAAGTCAAAATAACTGCATTTGGTCACCAAAGGTCTGAAAACCTTTTTTTTGCCAAAATAACAGTATTTTTGTCCTTTAGAGTCTTAAAAAGCCGGTTTTAGACAAGATAATTGCATTTCGTGCCCAGTGATCTGAAAACATTTTTTTGGTAAAAATGACTCTATTTTGGTCTCCAAGTGTCTGAAAAGCCATTTTTTGTCAAAATAACTACGTTTGGTCACCAAAGGTCTGAAAACCTTTTTTTAGCCAAAATGACTGTATTTTTGTCTTTTAGAGTCTTAAAAAGCCGGGTTTAGACAAGATAATTGCATTTTGTAACCAGTGATCTGAAAACTTTTTTGGTCAAAATGACTCTATTTTGGTCTCCAAGTGTCTAAGAAGCCCTTTTAAGTCAAAATAACTGCATTTGGTCAGCAAAGGTATGAATAAAAATTTAGTCAAAATGATTGTATTTTCGTCAATTAGAGTTTTAAAAACCGGTTTTGGACAAGATAATTGCATTTGGTAACCAATGGCCTAAAAAATGTTTTTGGTCAAAATGACTATTTAGGTCTCCAAGTGTCTAAAAAGCCCTTTTTAGTCATAATACCTACGTTTGGTCAACAAAGGTCTGAAAAACTATTTTAGCCAAAATGACTGTATTTTTGTCTTTTAGAGTCTCAAAACTCCGCATTTAGATTTGGTATTTGTTTGGGTCAAAATGACTCTATTTTGGTCTCCAAGTGTCTAAAAAGCCTTTTTAGTCAAAATAACTGCATTTGGTCACCAAAGGTCTGAAAAACTTTTTTAGCCAAAATGACTGTATTTTTGTCTTTTAGAGTCTTAAAAAGCCGGGTTTAGACAAGATAATTGCATTTCCTAACCAGTGATCTGAAAACTTTTTTTGGTCAAAATGACTCTATTTTGGTCTCCAAGTGTCTAAAAAGCCTTTTTTAGTCAAAATAACTACGTTTGGTCACCAAAGGACTGAAAACCTTTTTTCAGCCAAAATGACTGTATTTTTGTCTTTTAGAGTCTTAAAAAGCCGGGTTTAGACAAGATAATTGCATTTCGTAACCAGTGATATGAAAACTTTTTTTGGTCAAAATGACTCTATTTTGGTCTCCAAGTGTCTAAAAAGCCCTTTTAAGTCAAAATAACTGCATTTGGTCACCAAAGGTCTGAAAACCTTTTTTTTGCCAAAATAACAGTATTTTTGTCCTTTAGAGTCTTAAAAAGCCGGTTTTAGACAAGATAATTGCATTTCGTGCCCAGTGATCTGAAAACATTTTTTTGGTAAAAATGACTCTATTTTGGTCTCCAAGTGTCTGAAAAGCCATTTTTTGTCAAAATAACTACGTTTGGTCACCAAAGGTCTGAAAACCTTTTTTTAGCCAAAATGACTATATTTTTGTCTTTTAGAGTCTTAAAACACCGCTTTTAGACAAGATAAACTACATTTGGTAACCAATGGCCTGATAAAATGTTTTTGGTCAAAATGACTCTATTTAGGTCTCCAAGTGTCTAAAAAGCCCTTTTTAGTCATAATAACTACGTTTGGTCAACAAAGGTCTGAAAAACTATTTTAGCCAAAATGACTGTATTTTTGTCTTTTAGAGTCTCAAAACTCCGCATTTAAATTTGGTATTTGTTTGGGTCAAAATGACTCTATTTTGGTCTCCAAGTGTCTAAAAAGCCTTTTTAGTCAAAATAACTGCATTTGGTCACCAAAGGTCTGAAAAACTTTTTTAGCCAAAATGACTGTATTTTTGTCTTTTAGAGTCTTAAAAAGCCGTGTTTAGACAAGATAATTGCATTTCATAACCAGTGATCTGAAAATTTTTTTGGTCAAAATGACTCTATTTTGGTCTCCAAGTGTCTAAAAAGCCTTTTTTAGTCAAAATAACTACGTTTGGTCACCAAAGGTCTGAAAACCTTTTTTCAGCCAAAATGACTGTATTTTTGTCTTTTAGAGTCTCAAAACTCCGCATTTAGATTTGGTATTTGTTTGGGTCAAAATGACTCTATTTTGGTCTCCAAGTGTCTAAAAAGCCTTTTTAGTCAAAATAACTGCATTTGGTCACCAAAGGTCTGAAAAACTTTTTTAGCCAAAATGACTGTATTTTTGTCTTTTAGAGTCTTAAAAAGAAGGGTTTAGACAGGATAATTGCATTTCGTAACCAGTGATCTGAAAACATTTT
Organism: Pelophylax lessonae; assembly: GCF_965119305.1. Classification (NCBI taxonomy): domain Eukaryota; kingdom Metazoa; phylum Chordata; class Amphibia; order Anura; family Ranidae; genus Pelophylax; species Pelophylax lessonae. Next base: position 75,851 of record NW_028119764.1, read on the forward strand.
TTTGGTCAAAATGACTCTATTTTGGTCTCCAAGTGTCTAAAAAGCCCTTTTTAGTCAAAATAACTGCATTTGGTTACCAAAGGTCTGAAAAAAAATTTAGTCAAAATGATTGTATTTTCGTCTATTAGAGTCTTAAAAAGCCGGTTTTGGACAAGATAATTGCATTTGGTAACCAATCACCTGAAACATTTGTTTGGGTCAAAATGACTCTATTTTGGTCTCAGAGTGTCTAAAAAGCCTTTTATAGTCAAAATAACTGCATTTGGTCACCAAAGGTCTGAAAACCTTTTTTTAGCCAAAATAACTGTATTTTTGTCTTTTAGAGTCTTAAAACACCGCTTTTAGACAAGATAAACTACATTTGGGTAACCAATGGCCTGAAAAAATGTTTTTGGTCAAAATGACTCTATTTAGGTCTCCACGTGTCTATAAAGCCATTTTTAGTCAAAATAACTACGTTTGGTCACCAAAGGTCTGAAAAACTATTTTAGAGTCTCAAAACTCCGCATTTAGATTTTGTATTTGTTTGGGTCAAAATTACTCTATTTTGGTCTCCAAGTGTCTAAAAAGCCTTTTTTAGTCAAAATAACTGCATTTGGTCACCAAAGGTCTGAAAACTTTTTTGGCCAAAATGACTGTATTTTTGTCTTTTAGAGTCTTAAAAAGCCGGGTTTAGACAAGATAATTGCATTTCGTAACCAGTGATCTGAAAACTTTTTTGGTCAAAATGACTCTATTTTGGTCTCCAAGTGTCTAAGAAGCCCTTTTAAGTCAAAATAACTGCATTTGGTCAGCAAAGGTATGAATAAAAATTTAGTCAAAATGATTGTATTTTCGTCAATTAGAGTTTTAAAAACCGGTTTTGGACAAGATAATTGCATTTGGTAACCAATGGCCTAAAAAATGTTTTTGGTCAAAATGACTATTTAGGTCTCCAAGTGTCTAAAAAGCCCTTTTTAGTCATAATACCTACGTTTGGTCAACAAAGGTCTGAAAAACTATTTTAGCCAAAATGACTGTATTTTTGTCTTTTAGAGTCTCAAAACTCCGCATTTAGATTTGGTATTTGTTTGGGTCAAAATGACTCTATTTTTGTCTCCAAGTGTCTAAAAAGCCTTTTTAGTCAAAATAACTGCATTTGGTCACCAAAGGTCTGAAAAACTTTTTTAGCCAAAATGACTGTATTTTTGTCTTTTAGAGTCTTAAAAAGCCGGGTTTAGACAAGATAATTGCATTTCATAACCAGTGATCTGAAAAAAATTTTTGGTCAAAATGACTCTATTTTGGTCTCCAAGTGTCTAAAAAGCCTTTTTTAGTCAAAATAACTACGTTTGGTCACCAAAGGTCTGAAAACCTTTTTTCAGCCAAAATGACTATATTTTTGTCTTTTAGAGTCTCAAAACTCCGCATTTAGATTTGGTATTTGTTTGGGTCAAAATGACTCTATTTAGGTCTCCAAGTGTCTATAAAGCCCTTTTTAGTCAAAATAACTACGTTTGGTCACCAAAGGTCTGAAAAACTATTTTAGAGTCTCAAAACTCCGCATTTAGATTTGGTATTTGTTTGGGTCAAAATGACTCTATTTTGGTCTCCAAGTGTCTAAAAAGCCTTTTTTAGTCAAAATAACTACGTTTGGTCACCAAAGGTCTGAAAACCTTTTTTCAGCCAAAATGACTGTATTTTTGTCTTTTAGAGTCTTAAAAAGCCGGTTTTAGACAAGATAATTGCATTTCGTGCCCAGTGATCTGAAAACATTTTTTTGGTCAAAATGAGTCTATTTTGGTCTCCAAGTGTCTGAAAAGCCCTTTTTAGACAAAATAACTACGTTTGGTCACCAAAGGTCTGAAAACCTTTTTTTAGCAAAAATGACTGTATTTTTGTCTTTTAGAGTCTTAAAAAGCCAGGTTTAGACAAGATAATTGCATTTCGTAATCAGTGATATGAAAACTTTTTTTGGTCAAAATGACTCTATTTTGGTCTCCAAGTGTCTAAGAAGCACTTTTAAGTCAAAATAACTGCATTTGGTCAGCAAAGGTATGAAAAAAATTTTTGTCAAAATAATTGTATTTTCGTCTATTAGAGTCTTAAAAACCGGTTTTGGACAAGATAATTGCATTTGGTAACCAATGGCCTGAAAAAATGTTTTTGGTCAAAATGACTCTATCTAGGTCTCCAAGTGTCTAAAAAGCCCTTTTTAGTCATAATAACTATGTTTGGTCAACAAAGGTCTGAAAAACTATTTTAGCCAAAATGACTGTATTTTTGTCTTTTAGAGTCTCAAAACTCCGCATTTAGATTTGGTATTTGTTTGGGTCAAAATGACTCTATTTTTGTCTCCAAGTGTCTCAAAAGCATTTTTAGTCAAACTAACTGCATTTGGTCACCAAAGGTCTGAAAAACTTTTTTAGCCAAAATGACTGTATTTTTGTCTTTTAGAGTCTTAAAAAGCCGGGTTTAGACAAGATAATTGCATTTCGTAACCAGTGATCGGAAAACATTTTTTTGGTCAAAATGACTCTATTTTGGTCTCCAAGTGTCTAAAAAGCCCTTTTTAGTCAAAATAACTGCATTTGGTTACCAAAGGTCTGAAAAAAATTTAGTCAAAATGATTGTATTTTCGTCTATTAGAGTTTTAAAAAGCCAGTTTTGGACAAGATAATTGCATTTGGTAACCAATCGCCTGAAACACTTGTTTGGGTCAAAATTACTCTATTTTGGTCTCCAAGTGTCTAAAAATCCTTTTTTAGTCAAAATAACTGCATTTGGTCACCAAAGGTCTGAAAACCTTTTTTTTAGCCAAAATAACAGTATTTTTGTCCTTTAGAGTCTTAAAAAGCCGGTTTTAGACAAGATAATTGCATTTCGTGCCCAGTGATCTGAAAACATTTTTTTGGTAAAAATGACTCTATTTTGGTCTCCAAGTGTCTGAAAAGCCATTTTTTGTCAAAATAACTACGTTTGGTCACCAAAGGTCTGAAAACCTTTTTTTAGCCAAAATGACTGTATTTTTGTCTTTTAGAGTCTTAAAACACCTCTTTTAGACAAGATAAACTACATTTGGTAACCAATGGCCTGAAAAAATGTTTTTGGTCAAAATGACTCTATTTAGGTCTCCAAGTGTCTATAAAGCCCTTTTTAGTCAAAATAACTATGTTTGGTCACCAAAGGTCTGAAAACCTTTTTTTTAGCCAAAATGACTGTATTTTTGTCTTTTAGAGTCTTAAAAAGCCGGGTTTAGACAAGATAATTGCATTTCGTAACCAGTGATATGAAAACTTTTTTTGGTCAAAATGACTCTATTTTGGTCTCCAAGTGTCTAAAAAGCCCTTTTAAGTCAAAATAACTGCATTTGGTCACCAAAGGTCTGAAAACCTTTTTTTTGCCAAAATAACAGTATTTTTGTCCTTTAGAGTCTTAAAAAGCCGGTTTTAGACAAGATAATTGCATTTCGTGCCCAGTGATCTGAAAACATTTTTTTGGTAAAAATGACTCTATTTTGGTCTCCAAGTGTCTGAAAAGCCATTTTTTGTCAAAATAACTACGTTTGGTCACCAAAGGTCTGAAAACCTTTTTTTAGCCAAAATGACTGTATTTTTGTCTTTTAGAGTCTTAAAAAGCCGGGTTTAGACAAGATAATTGCATTTTGTAACCAGTGATCTGAAAACTTTTTTGGTCAAAATGACTCTATTTTGGTCTCCAAGTGTCTAAGAAGCCCTTTTAAGTCAAAATAACTGCATTTGGTCAGCAAAGGTATGAATAAAAATTTAGTCAAAATGATTGTATTTTCGTCAATTAGAGTTTTAAAAACCGGTTTTGGACAAGATAATTGCATTTGGTAACCAATGGCCTAAAAAATGTTTTTGGTCAAAATGACTATTTAGGTCTCCAAGTGTCTAAAAAGCCCTTTTTAGTCATAATACCTACGTTTGGTGAACAAAGGTCTGAAAAACTATTTTAGCCAAAATGACTGTATTTTTGTCTTTTAGAGTCTCAAAACTCCGCATTTAGATTTGGTATTTGTTTGGGTCAAAATGACTCTATTTTGGTCTCCAAGTGTCTAAAAAGCCTTTTTAGTCAAAATAACTGCATTTGGTCACCAAAGGTCTGAAAAACTTTTTTAGCCAAAATGACTGTATTTTTGTCTTTTAGAGTCTTAAAAAGCCGGGTTTAGACAAGATAATTGCATTTCCTAACCAGTGATCTGAAAACTTTTTTTGGTCAAAATGACTCTATTTTGGTCTCCAAGTGTCTAAAAAGCCTTTTTTAGTCAAAATAACTACGTTTGGTCACCAAAGGACTGAAAACCTTTTTTCAGCCAAAATGACTGTATTTTTGTCTTTTAGAGTCTTAAAAAGCCGGGTTTAGACAAGATAATTGCATTTCGTAACCAGTGATATGAAAACTTTTTTTGGTCAAAATGACTCTATTTTGGTCTCCAAGTGTCTAAAAAGCCCTTTTAAGTCAAAATAACTGCATTTGGTCACCAAAGGTCTGAAAACCTTTTTTTTGCCAAAATAACAGTATTTTTGTCCTTTAGAGTCTTAAAAAGCCGGTTTTAGACAAGATAATTGCATTTCGTGCCCAGTGATCTGAAAACATTTTTTTGGTAAAAATGACTCTATTTTGGTCTCCAAGTGTCTGAAAAGCCATTTTTTGTCAAAATAACTACGTTTGGTCACCAAAGGTCTGAAAACCTTTTTTTAGCCAAAATGACTGTATTTTTGTCTTTTAGAGTCTTAAAACACCGCTTTTAGACAAGATAAACTACATTTGGTAACCAATGGCCTGATAAAATGTTTTTGGTCAAAATGACTCTATTTTGGTCTCCAAGTGTCTAAAAAGCCCTTTTTAGTCATAATAACTACGTTTGGTCAACAAAGGTCTGAAAAACTATTTTAGCCAAAATGACTGTATTTTTGTCTTTTAGAGTCTCAAAACTCCGCATTTAAATTTGGTATTTGTTTGGGTCAAAATGACTCTATTTTGGTCTCCAAGTGTCTAAAAAGCCTTTTTAGTCAAAATAACTGCATTTGGTCACCAAAGGTCTGAAAAACTTTTTTAGCCAAAATGACTGTATTTTTGTCTTTTAGAGTCTTAAAAAGCCGGGTTTAGACAAGATAATTGCATTTCATAACCAGTGATCTGAAAATTTTTTTGGTCAAAATGACTCTATTTTGGTCTCCAAGTGTCTAAAAAGCCTTTTTTAGTTAAAATAACTACGTTTGGTCACCAAAGGTCTGAAAACCTTTTTTCAGCCAAAATGACTGTATTTTTGTCTTTTAGAGTCTCAAAACTCCGCATTTAGATTTGGTATTTGTTTGGGTCAAAATGACTCTATTTTGGTCTCCAAGTGTCTAAAAAGCCTTTTTAGTCAAAATAACTGCATTTGGTCACCAAAGGTCTGAAAAACTTTTTTAGCCAAAATGACTGTATTTTTGTCTTTTAGAGTCTTAAAAAGAAGGGTTTAGACAGGATAATTGCATTTCGTAACCAGTGATCTGAAAACATTTTTTTGGTCAAAATGACTCTATTTTGGTCTCCAAGTGTCTAAAAAGCCCTTTTTAGTCAAAATAACTGCATTTGGTTACCAAAGGTCTGAAAAAAAATTTAGTCAAAATGATTGTATTTTCGTCTATTAGAGTCTTAAAAAGCCGGTTTTGGACAAGATAATTGCATTTGGTAACCAATCACCTGAAACATTTGTTTGGGTCAAAATGACTCTATTTTGGTCTCAGAGTGTCTAAAAAGCCTTTTATAGTCAAAATAACTGCATTTGGTCACCAAAGGTCTGAAAACCTTTTTTTTAGCCAAAATAACTGTATTTTTGTCTTTTAGAGTCTTAAAACACCGCTTTTAGACAAGATAAACTACATTTGGGTAACCAATGGCCTGAAAAAATGTTTTTGGTCAAAATGACTCTATTTAGGTCT